>NC_056746.1:1399890895-1400000895 GCF_019279795.1 Protopterus annectens
TATTACTTAGGCGCCATCCACCTGCAGGATTCCTGTTCCATTTGCCATGAGTTTAATTCAAGGATCCTGCAGGAGTGGAAAAATAAGCTTATTCTTTGGGGTTTGCTAAAGGAGCCTTTTGATTCAGCAGTTGAAGGGACTCAGGCCTCCAAACCTTCAGACAAATCATCAAATATTTCTTTGGCTCCAGCTTCTGAGCCATCAAAGAGAGCTGAAAAATTGAGTTCTTCGGATCCAAAACCTGTCAGTTCCAAGAAGGAAAAGTCTACTTTGGATCCACCTGTGGTTTCAGAAGCATCTAGCAGTTGAAAGAGGAGTTGGTCACCATCCTTGGATCTGATTCATTTGGTGCCACAGTCTCCTCTATTGCAATTGGTGACAGGTAGCCACAAGTCTTCCCATTCCTCTTGATCATCCAGGAGCCTTTTGGATGATGATGTGGAGCGAGTTGTTAGAAGGTTGCTTCGTACACTGGCCCTGGCAAAAATTCTCACCAGCCCAGCCCAGACGGTCGTGGAGCTGACCCCTAGTAATTTCTTTACTTTCAGTTCCTCCTTTGACTCACTCAAGTTTGGAGCCAGATTGCCTGGAAGTCCTAGTTGTGGAATCGTCGGACCTGAAATCCATTCCCGAGTTTCGGTGCCAATCTCCACTCCATCCACTTCGATGTTGTCATCCATTGAAGGGTCTGGGGGCCAAGACTCCCTGATCGGTTCTGGGGGGAAAGTCGAACTAGACCCTTGTCGGATCTGACTCTTCCACTCTGGACTTTGGCGCAGGTGAGTTTGGCACCTACATCAGCCTCAGAGCCATCCTCCTTGGTGCGGGGGAGATCTACTGGTTCCTCGGAGTCGGCGCCTCTCTCGTCCTGGGATCGGGTGCCTTTGAGGTGATGAGGTGCGTGCTTTCCTCTGAGACTGCTCCATCCTCAGCTCCAGCTACTCTTCCCCCCCAAAGGGCTAGTGTCAACCTCTACACTAGCCCTCCAGCCCCAGCGTAGAGAACCAATGCCCCGGGACGCCCAAATGGGTGAAACCCTCTCTTCCGAAACTTCCCCAGAACATCCTCCCTTGGAGGACCCTCAGAAGAGAACATGTAAGAGGAAACACATAGACTTTCCTGAGTCTGTCACACCTGATACTGACTTAGAGGATTCAGAAGGGTCCCCACAGTCACCCTCTGAGGACGTCTCTTTTTCAGACATCCTAGAGATCCTGAAACAGAGAGGTAGCTGAAAAACCCTTTCCCCTTCTGAAGATGAATCGGTGTGCCTGGAGACATTTGGTTCTTGACCCTTCACCTCTTGGGTATCTCTGCCTTTCAACCAGCTCCTGGGTTTAGTCAGTCAAAAGGCATGGAGCTGTCCAGAGTCGGTGGAACTGGCTCTGAGGAGGCCCAACAAGTTCATTACCACTCCGGAAGACAGACAGTTTTTGACCAAAGGTGTCCCAGTAGATGCTATGGTGGTGGTGGCGGCCACCAAGAAGGAATTAGCTGAAACCTTTGCATCTGTCCATCCGCTGGACAAGGAGTCTTAAACGATGGACAGATATGGGAAGCGTATGTTCTCTTCAGCAGCCTTTACCCTTAGGTTGCTCAATTATTTATCCCATTTTACTCATCTTCAGAGGGATCAACTCAAAGAGCTAGGAGATACCCTCTGAGGTGCTACAGCTGCAGGGGTATCTGACAAGATAAGATCTCAGCTTGTGACCTTAACCTCTATAACTAACTCCTCCATGTGCCTCATTTGTTATGTGGCCGATATGGCGAGCAGGGCTGCAGGCACAGGAATAGCTCTAAGGACATATTCCTAGATGTGTCATTGTGTGTTTGCTGAACCCTTCAAGTCTTCCTTTATTGTTGCCCCATTTGACTGCTTGACCTTGTTCAGGCCAAAAGTAAAGGAGATGCTCACCAGGAGCGAGCAAGATGACAAGACTCTGTCTGCTTTGGGAGTAGGCTTCTCCTTTCCTACTAGACTTTATCCTAAAGGTCAGAAGGGTGGAAAATGTGGTTCTGAAAATCCAAAGGAGCCTCACCAGATGCTCATGTTGAATTTTCCCCCAGGGGCAGAGGAGGAAATAACAATGGAAGACCCCACCCTCACAACAGAGGGGGTCCACAGAATCAGGGTGACAGAGATACATTTTCAGGTAGACCCTTCCAGCGCTCCTGAAAGGAGGCCCACCTGTCCACCTCTGGAGGCAGGCAGGGGGAGATTATCACTGTACCTAATAGCCTGGTTAGACATGACTCAAGAGAAATGGGTGCAGTCCATCATATCCATGGGATACAACATTCCTTTCTCCCTACCACCTCTTCCATCAAAGTCCATCCCAGACATACCACCCAGTCAAAGGGATCAAGCAACCCTAGAAATTCAAAGGTTGTTAGAAAATAAAGAGTCATCCAAGAAATCCCTGCAGACTAAATCAGATCCGGAGTTTTCTCAAGGTTCTTTATAGTTTCAAAAAAGACAGGGGACTGGAGACCAATTTTGGATCTCAGCAAACTGAACAAGTCAGTGACGAAAATGAAGTTATGGATGGTAACAATGCAGTCTATACTCACTTTTCTGGGACAAGACAATTGGATGTGCTCCATAGATCTTCAGGATGCGTACTATCACATAAAGATGGGCAGGTGCCCCAGGAGATATCTACGCTTCTGGCTGGGAGCCAGTCACTACCAATTCAGTGCTCCACCCTTTGGCTTCACTACAGCCATCAGAGTGTTTAGCAAATGTATGGCAGTAGTTACAACTCACCTGAGGTGTCAAGGATTCCGGGTGTTTCCGTACTTAGACGACTGGCTCCTGACTGCCACCACCAAGTATCTACTAACCAGGACAAGAGACACCGCCATTCATCTCTGCTCAGAGCTGGGCATTACTATAAACTTAGAAAAATCTGACTTGTTGTCATTACAGCATATTACCTTTATAGGAGCAGACATAAACACAAAAGACATGGTGGCAAAACAGACTCATGAATGAGTTCAAATGCTGCACCATCAGGTGTCAGTATTGCACAAGAAGAAAAAAGTGCAAGCAAAATTTGTCCTCAAGGCTCTGGGTTCATTGGCAGCTGCAATAACACTAGTCCCACTTGCATGACTACACATGAGAATATTATAGTGGCTACTTTTCACTCAGTTGTCCATGCAGAAGGTGCCTATGTCACACAAGATTTGCATTACAAACACATGCAAGAGGGACCTACAATTGTGGCTTCACTCCACACAGGTAACAATAGGCAGACCATTTGTTCTTTCCCAATCTTTTGCTACAGTAACCACGGATGCTTTCCAGATAGGGTGGGGGGCATTATCTGGGACAGACTGTGCAAATGACTTGGCAAGAACACGAATACCACTTGCTCATCAAGGTCATAGAGATGAGGGTAGTGCTCCTAGCATTGCAAACTTTCCAGGGCTCTCTTCCAACAGGTACGATTGCAATACAAACAGACAATATGTCCATGGTATGGTACATCAACAAACAAGGTGGAACCAGATCCTATCCCCTCTGTCGAGAGGCTCAGAGAGTTTGGCAATGGGCAATTTCTTCTCAGCATTTTCTAACAGAAATGCACATCCCAGGGAAATTCAGCGTGATAGAGGACAAGCTAAGCAGGACAATTCTTATGCCTCATAAGTGGTCCCTCAAACAGGAAATTGCGAACCAAATTTTTCACAAATTGGGCCAGCCTTGCTGCGACCTCTTTGCCACATCCATCAACTCCAAATGCAGCAGCTACTTTGCCCTAATCCCCCCACGGGGGAGTCACCAGAGATGCACTTGTTCACTATTGGCCCCTGAACTTTTTTCGCATTTCCCCTGTTCCCATTAATACCCAAAGTTCTCCAGAAAGCCAGATCATTGAGTTGCAAGCTGATTCTCATTGCTCCTTATTAGCCTCATCAGATATGGTTTCCCTTTCTATGGCCCCATCTTCTGGGGGAGCCTTGGATCCTGGACCCAGTGCCGGATCTTCTGACTCATCAATCAGGAATGCTCCACCCATCTCTTTAAAGCCTCAAGCTGACGGCTTGGTTACTCCACTTCCCATCTTAGCCAGGCTTCCAGATCTATCGCCAGCAATGCAACACATTCTGATTTCATTGCACAAGAATACAACTAGGAAGCTTTATGCAATCAAATGGAAGAGGTTTTCTTGATGGGCTGACAAGAACCATATAGACCCCTTTACAGCCCCTATGTCTACAATCCTGGAGTTTTTAACAGAAACCTTTAATCAGGGTGCAGTAGCAGCCATGGTATGAGTACAACTAGCTGCTGTATCAAACTACCATGTAGGAGACATGGGATCTAGCATAATGTCCCACAGATTATGCAAAGCCTTTCTGAGGGGTACATTCCTTTTAAGACCTCCCATAAGAGAACCACTACCTCCTTGGGATCTAAATTTGGTATTATCCTCCTTAATTCTTACTCCATTTGAACCAGCCTCCTCTTGTCCACTAAAGTTCTTATCTTGGAAGACAATCTTTTTGATAGCCATTACTTCCACTGGGAGGGTTTCAGAACTCCAAGCTATGTCTGTTCATCCCTCTTATCTGATTTTCGCGTTTATATCACGTTATCGAAAGATGAAAATAGCGAACACTATTTCATCTGCCCCAAAACATCTAAACATGAAAATATCGAACATTCAGAACAACGAATTTTTTCCCATGGAAAAAATTTGCTGCTCCAAAACACATACACATAACACAAGCACATCAAACAAACAGCAACCACACACATACACTTAAATTCCTACATCTATAGCTACACTCAACTAAACATACACTACTATCTACCCACTTACCTTAACCCAAACCCTAACCCTAAGGTCCATCACTATCGCACACTCACCTAACTCGCGCCCTAACCCTAACTCACTTAAACCACCCCTAACCCTAAAGTCTGTCACTATTGCACACACGCCTAACCCGCGCCCTAACCCTAACTTATTTAACCCGCTTCTAACCCTAACATACAAACAATCGTACACTTACCTGAACCCAACCCGTAACTTTCCACCACAGCGCTAAGAATAGTGAAGCCACAGAAATGATCAACCAAATTTTTTAGAGAGGAAAGAATTCGCTGTTCTGCAGCTTCGCTATTCTTAGCGTTCACTGAATAGTGTTCGATATCAGAACATTCGACGTTTTAATACTTCGATGTTCTGATACAGACCCTGATTTTCCACAATGACAGAGTGCCTCTCAGAAAAAATCCTTCCTTTCTGCCAAAAGTTTGTTCTGAGCCCAATTTAAATCAGTCTATTGAGCTACCGGTGTTTTTCCCTAATTACGGCTACAAGGCAGAATATGAGCTTCACCAATTGGATGTATATAGGCAGTTACATTTCTACTTACATAGGACAAAGGAGTTTAGAAAATCTGACCAACTGTTTGTTTCATTCTCAGAAAACAGAAAAGGGACTTCAGTTTCAAAAGTGACCTTATCAAAATGGCTTACAGACACCATTACTTATGCCTATAACTTTCAGAATAAAGAGCTGCCGGGAAAAATTAGAGGGCATTCAACTAGAGCAATGTTGACTTCCACTGCCTTTCAAACTAGGCTCCCTTTGGATTCAATTTGTTCTGTAGCCACATGGGTTAACCCTCATACCTTTATCACTCATTACAATGTAGATGTGGCCACCCGGAACAGGTCATTCTTTGGTTCCACTGCTCTGCAGAGTTTATTCCCTTGAGCCACTCAAGTAAGAAGGTGCTGAGGACGCTGTCCCATCCATCAAGGATGAAGGTGAGATAGGACAACATAACATAAAGAAGTTATGTACTCACCATAATGTTCCATGTTTGTTGTCCATACTCTTGCCTTCATTTTTGCATCCCACCCACCTTCCCTCTTCCTGGAGGATCAAGAGGACCTTCTCTAAAATTGGCTGTAGGTTCCTGATTCCCTTCATGCCTTAGGAATTATGGGCAGAGGATCTGTTGTAGTAGTTGTATTGGGTTACATAGTCTAGTGATTAGTTGTCTCAAATGGCATCTGGGTAACAATTGCTAGGCATCTTGAGAAAGTATGCAGCCTTGAGCCAGTGAAAGCTCTTGAGCTTTAGTATAAGGCCGAGTTGGAACCAATGTTCGGTTCCGAACCCAACCAACAAGAATGAAGGTGAGATTATGGTCAACAAACATGGAACATTATGGTGAGTACATAACTTCTTTTTTGATTCTTTGACTCCAGTTCCAAACAGAATGCTTTTACTAGATCATATATACATCTGTAACAGCACAATGATGAAATAATATGGCTGTGCTGGTAAGGCCCTACTACACTAAAGGCCATTAAACATGGATTTTCAAATCACCACAAGATATGCACTTGTGAACTTACAACAGTATTATTTTCCAAAAGCACCACATAAACCACTTAACAGATGTCAGGCCTAATCACTAACAGATGGTATTTTAAAGTAATCTGGTCAGTGATCAACTATGTGGTTCTTAATGTCACCAGGTATTGTCTGGCACATACAGAAAAGGAGTAAAGCTCTAACCTGAGCTGCTTCCTGTGCCTAGGATACAGGATTTGAATTTTTCACCTTCATTTGCATACTGTGTGACATTGAGCTAGTTTTTTAACTAGACAGTGCTTTGGTACAATTGGGAATTTGAAATAGGCTCCTTAATGACCCCCTGGAAGTTACCACAGGGGACTGTGGCTCTGATCTGCTAATGAGCTACTATCTGTGGTACAAGGTTTGAGTGCCCTGACCTTCATTTGTGATCTTGAGTTAGTTACTTAACCTCATAATGCTTTGTGGCAATTGAAAATTTGAGATAGACTCCTTGATGGCCTTCTGGATAAGCCTAGTAATTACCTCTGTACCTATGGACTGCATGACTAGTAAAAGCCTATGAACCATGAAAATATAATGCAGGGTTTTTGAGCATGTGAACTCATGAACAACAAAATTAGACCAGGTATGTTTAGCTGTATTGTGTTCCTTCCATTTCATATAAGGGTATTGTAACAATGCACTACGTGTACAAGTACAGTCTCAGTATTTAAAGTGGTAATGAGTCAAGTAAGCTATTTCCCCAAAATATGATTAAAAATATGTTGTACACATAGTCAATGAGATAGGTAGTAAAGGTTATATAACTGACGCATGCCAATCTGAAATTTTTTCCTCATAAATGAAGCAAAAGCAATGTTTTCTTTAAAATGAAGGACAAGACTGACATGAATAAAAACATCTCACATATTTCTGTAAGTTATTAAACACACACACACAAGCACACACACAAACATACACACGCATACACATACATTTTTTACATTTTATATTTCTAGTGAATAAAAAAACATGTATAGTGTTCACATAAGTCATTTTAGCCGTTGTTTCAAAGCTTCAACACCATCTTTGATAAATTGAAATTTGTTTACAAATAAAGTGTGGCATCTCTTCTTTTAACTAAATTTTAATTTGAAATATATGTAGCTTGAACAGTTCTTACATAGTGGGTTTCAATTTAGTCAGACTTCTTTCAACTTATTAAACCATCCTATACCTGACTTCAATGTTCCAATTACTTCTTTTGCGTTTGTCTACTTTTTCTACCAAGTAATTACAGCCAAAGAATTGATATATTTTAATTAATGCAAAGCACTTCTAAGGTAATTAAAATATGTCTTCTCGCTAGTAAAATGTACTGTTTTAACTTCATTTGTACAAAATAGAAAAGGATCTTGGGAATCACAACTGCTTTGGGCAGTGAAGCCAGTACATCATATGTAATTTAGTCTACCATAATTAATTATGCAAATTGTATCTAATTAGCTCAAACATTAACTAATCACAACACTGTCCAGATTGAAAAGGCTAACATAATTGTCAAGGTTAACACCGTCAAAGGCAGAGTTCTGAAGTTGTGATAACCTTATTTTAGATATGAATAACTTTACAAACATCTTCACTTTAAAGTCTATGTTTGTCATTAAAGAAATTTGGCAAAGACTTTATGTTCAGTATTTAAAACTCGTTACTCGCATTAAATTTCCAATGGCATATACATTTCTTTCATGACAATTGCTTGTCATCTATAGCATCTAATAAAATTTGGTTTGTCAAGTTATTAAGCTGAATTGATTTACTTACTGTAATGAGAGGAATCGCAAGAAAAATGCATTTCTACAGTTTGTTTGTAATCTATTACTATTATTAAAATACAATCTTTCAGTTACATAAAGCAGCCCATTCAAAACATTAAAAAAATAGTTGTGCAAACAAACCCAGAAAACCCAGTCATCTTTTAAACAAAGAAAAAGACACTGATAATCATTTTAAAAATGCCACATGCGCATTTCAGCATGATTGGACTCCATGTGAAGTCAGATATCAGTGTACTGAAGCAAAATGAACCTGTAACATAGTATTAATCTATTGCAATATATTTTCTAGGTAAAAAGATAAAATATATTATTTGATTTGTAAATGTCCTGAATAATCTGGAAAAATATATTGTAGGAGATTTCTTGAATAGATTTTGCCTAGCATTTGGTCATGTTGGCAGACAGTTACTATTTTAAATGCATTTGGTAGCAATCTCACTGGAAATGCATTGAAAAGTTCATATTTTTCAAGCTTGGTAACAATCTCATTTTAACCTTGGGTTGTTGCGTTAAATTTTCTGTGCTCTTAAGGTAGGTCTGTAAATGTTCTTGTTTCTGCAGTATTAGTTTTAATTAAGTTATGGGCAGCAGCTACAAAAATGGAAATCTAAATTGAAGATTACAGTGTAATTTCTACATCAGTATGCAACAAAATGTAAGTGGATATATGCAAGAAAACAATATGTATTCTAAAGTTTTGGTTTATTTCATTGTCATGAGCAGAAGTATAAGAGATTTTGATAAAATTCAGGTTCGCCATACTTTTCAATCTTACCTTTTGAATAAAGATTGCTTGTGCAAGTAATTTCTGTCATACAGAACTGACAACACAGTAATACAAGGTATATAGAATGAAGATTTCAGCTAACTACTGAATGGCAGAATTAGTGATGAGACAATATATCCCTGTTTTCTAGAACTTGATAGTGAAATTTAAATGATTAAGGTAACTCAGTTGTCATTAGTCAGATTGCATGCTATAATACATGGTTCCTGGCCTGTTGGATGTGGATATGTGTATTATGCCTCATGCTATGCAGTATGTGCATGGTATGGTTATCACAATGCGCAGACTCAATGGTTAACGGACATCTGTGCTATCTGGGTAAGCTAGCACTCTCACTCTGATAAGTTTACCACCCATGTTAGTGCAATAGATACTGCTAGTGCCACATTTCACATGACTACTCTGAAACATGAGAATGAACTTAATTGGAATTGCTCTGAACTTTCTGTGCATATGGAGCTATACGATGAGAAGAAATTAGAAACTGTCTGGTGATGTAGTTGTTGCACCCCTGCAATGCCTGTGGAGTCTATCAGGGGATTGAGAGACAGTGTGAAGTTTGTGATACATATGCTATACTGGCCTACACATGGGTATTCCACCTAAGGTATAATACGCATAGAGGTGACAACACAGCACAGGTGCAGAGGTACCTGGATTTCTACACATGTGGCATGCAGGGCCATCATACAATCACACAGCACCTCTGTATGCTTTTGAGTGGAAGTGTACATGGACCATAGGGCATTTCATAGGATAAAATGACATGTATATATATATATATATATATATTTGTATATATATATACATATATATATATATATATATATATATATATATATATATATATATATATAGGGTGGAATATTCCAGTGGCCTTCCATATATATAGAGTACTGCATCATATAAAGGTGTCACCAAGTGTAACTGCAGGTTATAACCATGTGGAAACTATGAGAAGAGACCATAGACCATGCCATATACATGATATAGGTGAGCACATACACCCATTAAATTAATGTATTTTCCAGAAGTATACAGGCACAATTTCACAATGACTGGAAAAATCCAAAAGTCAGGAGAATGCTGTGTTGCTGCATGAATTATATATTGCTAAAAGATATCTACTGGAGAAAGGTGGCACAGACCAGCAATTTAGTACCAGATCTATTAAAGCATAGGGTACGATCTGAACAAGAAAAGATGCTAATGCAGTGTAACTCCATAACAGGACCCTACACCAGGTATGAAGGAGGGTTATATATACAATCTCCTGTAAAAAGCAGATGACTAAGGACATTGCAGTACACAAGTCCACAGGAGTGGGCAGACCTCTGATATGAATGAGTTAAAGGAGTTCTTAATATTGCTTGCCAGGCAGGAGGTGGTGACTTGGATGTGGGTGCAAGCCTGCCACCTACTTCCCATGTGTGCATAGGAAACACATCAGGTTGTTACTGATCATACAACTAGGGTGTGACCCCATCATATGTATGACGTGAGGTGAATATAACTTTTGTTTTTATCCTGAGCTTCTCTTGTCTACTAGGGAAAAGATTTGCTCATCAAGATATGTAGCACAGAGTACATTATATCAACATTTAACAAATGTTGTAGTATACATGCCTTATGGGATAGTATAACTTTATGTCAGTGGGTTCCCATTGTTGTCGTATGTTTCATACATTCACAGGTTCGACTAGGACAAAGTCCAATACGGTGGGGCAGCAGAAAGCTGTTCCCACTTGGGCTGCTCTGAATAGCAGTGATGGTGATATGCAGATGACATGATTTAATGACATAATGGCTTTGCCTGCAACTTCAGTTTTGGGGGAGGGGCACATCTGCAGATGCAGAAGACCCAGCGGAGGTTGCTGCTGACGGCAAAGTCTCATAAGATCATTATATGTCACCTGTGGGTGATAGTTTAGAAGAAGGTAATCCAATGCCCCCATCAGATGCATCCTCTGATATAAACATTTCTTTAGATGTGGGTATGTCAGCCATTGATGATAGTCATGGAGGACGTATGATGCTTATGCATCAACATGGCTGAAGCCACCCTGTCTAACAAGTGGATGAGTAAGTCAGCGATCCATGTGCAAACAGTTGATACACAAGATCATGGAGCTGGTGCATGTTCTCCATTGAATGTGCAGAAATGTGCCATTTGTATCATGACCTGGTGCCTTGGCACAATGAGAAGCTACTAATACTGAGGTCAATATCACCTTCATATGCTCTTCTGTCAGACACATTCAGACAGTAATGGTTCTAGTTTATCTTTTATTTAAACTGCGCTACACATGCCTGGGTCTTAGGGTCTGATGCTAGTGATCTTTATGCAGTTTTATATGATTTATCTAAACTTACCAATAAAGTACATATAAGTTATTTCTTCCTACATATAAATGGTGTACACAGTCAACAAAGTTGCAATAATTGTCAATGAGTGCGGTGATGGGCTATCTGTTCTTAGCAATATTTTTAAACAGTCTTTCATCTGGCTTTGCAGAGCTGTTGTGTATATGAATGTGAAATAATCTGGAATACTTTACAATGAATAATGTGTGTTTTTGTGAAACAAATCTAAAAATATGTGACTTTGGGTATTATTATTATTATTATTATTATTTATACAGACATCTGAAAAGGATTTAGTCGACAATGTCAATATAATTGCTGGGTTTGGGGAATGTCTATGAATAAAGTGAATAAATCTTTAGTCTATCTGTGCAGGTCAAGAGTGTATGTGTATACAATACATTTTAATACCCTACTGTGGCTATTTTTTCTCACAATCAGGCAATTTATACACAGTCAATAAAATGGATATCCTTGATGAGTATGAATATTAGTGGATTGTAATGGCAGCAGTTTGAGTGCCCTTTGATACCTGAAATGTTCTGGAACCATCCTACCAAATGCGGTCTCTGATATGCACATTTCTTTTGATGTGAGTATGCCCACCACAGATGATACTCATGGAAGAAGTATGATGCTGATGTCAGTACTAGATTATTGTCAGCATGCATGAAGCCACCCAAAATAACATGGGGGTGTGCAAGTCAGTGATCCAGGTGTATCATTTAATACATTTTGTTTTACTGTTTACTATAAATATGTTCACAACTACGAATTTAAAACACACCTTAACAAATGCTGCTGTATCAGATAAGAGATATAATTTAAAAGAATCAGGAAGGTGAATCTAAATGATCGCATGCATTTATGCATGGTCTTAAAAATGTGTGTGTGTATGTGGGGGGGGGGGTCATGGTTTGAAAACAGTGTTGTAGTCTTAATCTGCCAGTGCATAGAATGAGGTTTACAGTAGGCATCATTTTATTCTGTGCTGTCATGACCCTGAGCTGTAGAACAGATTCAGCCATTTTATCAGTTGACCAAGCTACTGTACCAGTTGGTACCTTAGCTGTGACATTGCTCCTCCATCACATTTCATTGTATCTCCTTCCTCCCTTCCATGCTACTTCTGCTAGGTCAGTTATGGCCTGCCATCAAATGGGTTTTGTTGGCTTGTGCTTGTTTAGGCAGACCATGTTGTGCAACATGGAGCACACTGCAAATATTTTACTGCCATATTTAACTAAGTAATGGATTTTACCCTTCAGCAGTTCATTGTCTCATTATACAGTATTCCATGTTTTCTCATTGGCCATTTTGTATGCCTTTTCTGCCATCATTTGTGGGTTATGAATGGGGATCATCTGCCATGGCTCAAGGGCACATACAATATCACCTGCAATATATACATCACAACATTATATTGACTTTCTCCAAACATGCATCCTGTCTGTATAAATGGAGGATTTTATCTGTTTTGTAAGTGCACCAAGAAATCTAGTGATTTTCTGGAAACTGTTGATATGAGATTGAAATGTGCCATATGTTTGAATCATGCAAATGAAATGGGTGGTGCAGAGACGTAATGGAGATAATGCTATGTGCATTGCAGATGACCTGGCAGCTCTTGAAATGTTAGCCATCCTACTTATGCATCTATGTCTCTTTGGACCTGTTGGAGGTTTAATAGCAACAATAGTGTAATCTATGGTACCCAGAGCCTCATGGAAATCACCAATCATATAGAATGCATGCAGAGTGTTGTTTCTATCCTCCGTTAGCCTAGGGAACCAGATACACTCCTTCATTTGTGGCAGTGTGATACTGATGAACAAGTTAAGGCCTGCATATGCCTTATGTGTTCCCTATACATAACTGGCAGTCCCTGTAGCTTGGTGCTGAACGCTACACATACCTTTGTGTCGAAAGAAATGGGCATACACTTCAGTTCTGCTCATGGTTAATACAGGTTAACTAAGCTCAGCAGTGTATTCTTGTTAACACTGGTGCAGCTGATTATCTGCATGTCTGCCAGGTGATGATATATAAATCACTGTCTGCACCATCATCATATCACAGGTGGTTGTGGAGTGCAACTGTCTCATACTGACTCCTGCAGTGGCTACTAACACATGCTGTTGTGTTACTGCTGTTGTGCCTAACATGGAGTTAAATCTAGGTGAGTGTGGGCATGCAGTGTCACCATTTGGTATGTCTCTAAATCACTAGACCAGATTAATCTACTCCACTAGCATAATCCATGACATTCGTTCACATGGTTGCTTTCACTTATGTGTAATTATGCTCTTATTTCATGAGTGCATATCACAAAGTTTCAAGCAATACATTTTTGCAGATCTGTTGTCATGCCCTCCACATGGCTGACACCAATGTAGTTCTGTGTGGCTCATATTGTTAGCCATGTATACCTTCTAGGAACATGTACTTCTTTTCTGGGATGACCTAAATGCATTGATCCAATTATACATTTTTATCAAAGTTAAACAAAGTAATACTTTAAAATATGTTTTATAGCAAAATAGACTTGTTCCATGTATGTTGCTTTATATTTTTAATAAATAGTAATGTCTGAAAATATCAGCCTGGGGTTTCATTAACAGCCCCATAGCAGGCCATACAGCCTGCACTAAAAATACTTTATTTCCATGATGTGTTACTTTGTGATTCAGGGACACATTTGTCACAATGAGGCAAGACCTCATTGTGGTCTAATTTGCATGTCTTTGACTCTCCCAATCCCCATACTGCTAAATTACCATAAGGGCATGCATTATAACAATTATCTCTTGTTTCTAGTTATTCCTCCTTGATCCTCACACTGTTAAAGTGTAATTAAGATTAACCCTGGTAGCTAGTGGGTCTCCCCAGTCCCTGTACTACTAAAGTGCCATTAAGGGTGAGAGAAGTATCTCTGATTCCTAGTGCTTTCCCCACATGTAGGTGGTGCTGCAGTAGCATTGTCGCCTCACAGTAAGACGATGTCCTGTTCGATTCTCACCTAGAGCGTCTTCTCTGTGGAGACATGTGTGAATGGATGTACCTTCATTGAAGGTTGTGCATCAGAGCTGGCAACTCAGCACGTAAAAATCTACTGTCAATCATTAGCGGACTGGAGTTCCACTGTGGCGACCCCTAACTGGGAAAAGCTGAAAGACACAGCAACAACAACAGTCTGATCCCTGATTTAAATGCTGTTCAGTCACAACTTCTAAGCGTTATCCCTGGTGTCTAGGGAGTTTGCCAGCCAATGTTTCAGACTCTGCTTATTAGTCTAGAGGTGTGTTGAATTATGACAAACAACCCGACCCACACAGACACACACTTAAATAAACACACACGCACACACACACACACACACACACACACACATGCACACACCGGTGCAAACAGACACACACATAGCAGCCACCTCCCGACCTTCTGGCATTCATGCATACTTCACTACAGCTCCATCCCAGGCAGACACATACTCACACATGAAGTCACACATGTAGCCCCTTGCAGCCCCTTGGACACACTCATGCACACACCTCCTATCTGACCTTACAGCTAAACTCCCCAGTACTTATTTCGACCACAGTGGATGATCATGGCCTTTTAGCTGCATTCAGTACTATGATGTGCAAGGAACGGCTGTGTTAATCTAGATAACCAAGAAATTCAAATCACTCAATGTGCAGATGCTTCAGGAAGGCAGTTCTTGAGGGATCTGCAGCAGCTGGAAAGGCCACAGAAGTACCTCACAAAGAGGATTACTGGCCTCAAACAAATGCCCTACACTGACCATCTCAAAAAACTCCAGATTTACTCCATAGCATATCACCTACTCCAAGGTGATCTTTGCCTAACATATAAAGCTATGTCAAACCCAGAGCTGTTGGACATGCTACACCTAAAGAAATCCCAATCCCTCCGAGCTACACACTCTAGGGACCTAAACCTTGTCACCACAATAAACAGGATATGCTGGAGGGATAGATTCCTGTCCCAGAGACTTCCTATACTCTGGAACAAGCTACCCATCTATGTCAAGCAAAGTTCTTCATTAGCACTCTTCAAGAAAAATCTTGATGAGTGGATGAGAAATAGGAAATACACCCCGGGGATCACTTCTGTGTCTCTGCTCGACAGTGGCACAGGAAAATAACTTTCTTGGGTGGTGTAAGCTAGGGAATCTTGTTGGCTAGGCTTAGGTAGGCTCTTGGGCCGATAGCCTAGTACCTACCTATGAACCTATGAAGACCACATGGCTAATTAACATATGTCTCTCACCAGATGGACTCTTCAGCCTATAGCAATCTGATAAGGCACTGCACATCTTCATGCAAAAGCACAGAGTTAGGGCTATCTATGAATAATGAAAGTTTACAGAAGGTGCACACCTCATGTTCACCTCATGTTAACATTTATGAATCTACCCCAAAGATTTTTTTATGGGCAAAAACATGCACCATTTCAGTCTTGTATGTTATCAACTGTACAGTCAATTGCTAATTAAAGCAAACACAGTTTTCTATCTTGCAGTGATAGTATTTGTGAACATGTTCTTGGTTTTGCTTAAATAATTTATTTAGGTAATAAATGCATGCTAAGAAGAGAGAAAGAGAAAATTTTATCTCTGAAAGAAGTTTTTTCTAATGTCTGAAAGAAGTTTTATGGAGCTTGTACTACTTTGCACTGTAAACATCAAATGAGTACGTAATTCCTTCTAATTAGTTTACCAATCACTTAAATATTAGGAAGAGGTAGGCACAAATCCATCTCTATATACACAGTCTGTGCTACAAACTGATTGTTAGGCATGTACTATTCATTCACTGAATGACTAAAACATATGAATATGATAACTTCAGCACTTAAATAGTTTATTCTTTGCAAGTTATGTAGTTATTATTCAATCACTGTGTACAAATTACAAGAAGGCAGCAGAAAATACTATACCTTTGTGAAAGTATTTACTCTAGATTTAATTGCAGTAGCTGTTTATGGATACTGTGTTCAGTGGATTAGCTTTGCAAACTTTACTGTTGCCGCAGCCCCTGCAAGCGATGAGCTGAGCAACGATCTGGCAGATGAAACAAGTTCCTCCATCTCGTTTACTTCTTTATATACTGCAGTTATTTTTACCCGCTGTCTTGTGTTTTTATTCAAATTTCTTTGTGCAATCTTCTGCTTAGAAACCTCTCTCTTGCAAAATATACTGAGTGGAAAATGATGTAGAATATATTCTCATACTTGAAAATGAGCCTTTTAAAATTGTCAAGCTGACTTTGAGTGAATCTACTTTGCTTTCTACATTATTGTGGAAATATTTTGGAGAATGGGACAAGTAGCTTCAATCAAATCAATAACTAAATAAATAATAAAGTCAAAGTACAAATGACAGCTCTCTTTTGTTTTTTCTCAATTCAATGTAAATCTATCTGGTCATTAAGAGTCAACTGCATATTACTGACAAATCAAATAAAAGAAACATTACAGGGATATGTCAACAGGTTCACAAACAATAAAGTTCAGTTTTACCATAGACTATCAAGTGGGTGCTGGCCGTCAACCTAAACAGGCAACATCTAGATGCAATAGTGCATACATTTATCCCTCCATTAAAAACCCAGTGAATGAGGTATCAAGATCCAGATATAACGTGTTGGAAGGAATGTGGGTGATGGAGCTCCGAGACCTAGTCTGCATAGTATTATACTTTGTGCACTGAACTGCTGCAAGCAAGAGCTTGTACACTGCTGTATACAAGGAGTACCACATACGTCTGTCCAGATGTAGGTAATTAAAAAGATAGTAGAATGTAATACATTAACATAGGCTTCAAAGTGTAATAGGCAGTAAATATGATGGCCACAGAATATGAAAGTGTAGTAGGAGCCCCAAAGAATTACAACACTGCCATCTCTGGGCAAGTATACAGACCTCCATATGTGCACATGTGACATAGTGCTCTACATACTGTTTTGTATCCTAAGTAGAAACGTGACATTAACAAAGGACAGATAGCATGAATGACCACCTTGTTTGGACAGTATAAACTGGGTGATACCAGTATGAAATAATTTTGTGAAATCGTGAAACAGTAATTAAAAAGACAGCATGGGACACAATTAATTGATGCAAAGGTAATATAAAAGAGTACGCAAAGCCTAACGCAAGTCAACATTCTGGCCTTGCACCATGTTATGGAAGTAAAGACAGCCACAGTAATAAAAAAACTGCAAATGACTGCAACGCATGTAAAACTCATCCCATGCATTTGCCCCACAAGATGAAGGAACACACGCCAAAAACCCATTTTACCAAAACGTTTTTCAAATAAATTGAATGCATGCATTCCATTTATAGTATTTACATGACATTAATATGGTTGCCTCTCCGTAAACCGTCTTGAATCCATGATGCCCCCAGATGGTCTGTCTAGCTCTCCCACACTGTCCATATCTGGTGCTCCAAAACAGTCTGAGGTGAATAAGAATGGGGGAAGATGTATACACTGGAAAAACATACCTTTCAGCAGCAAGGAAGACAGGCACATTCTCGTGACATCTGTGGTAGTCAAGAACAATAAAGAGGCTGTGTTCAGGATCATGCATATGTAACTGATGTGATGTACATACTCCATATAATGAGGACGGTGTATAACTAGTACAAAGTACATCCTCCATATGATGTATCTCATAGACTTCCAGGATCACTGAGAATGGGGGATGGAAAATTTATTGTCAACAAAGGTAAGGGTCCTACAAAGAATATGTGCCCCGTGGGTTTCTGTGCAGCATTTTGGTCTAAAGCACTTTAAATGATGGCTTTCTGATCTGACTGGATTTTATTGATGCATTTATATAATGAATATCCATATAGGCCTAGTTTTACAGTGCACCTTACTGTCAATCCAGCAAGCAGATAATCTCACATCCTCTAGGTGTCTTGAGGAATAACTAGCAATTTTCTCAATCTGCCAAGCCTATTGACACAATTGTGGAAGGTCTTATCTACATGCTGTAAGACACCTTGTAGAATGTTTACCAAATCTTACCCATTGCCTGTGACTACCACCATCTGTGGTCCTGCCATCATTCTTGATTGCTCCCAACCCAGGGAAATGCACAAATACAGAGACATGGTATCAATACCCAGCAGCACAGCAAACCAGAAGGCAACAGAAAGGCACATTTATACACCAAGTAAATAACATAGAACTATCATGCAGCCAAATTCAATTTATTCAACACCACATTATCCCACTAATTGTTAGTAGGAATGACTGTTCTATAGAAATGCATTGCAAGCCAGCTAGAGAAAGACTCGGGTATCAAAGGCAGACATATTTGCACTAATGGTCACCTAAGTGTTGTCCATTCCACACTTTCTTCAAAACATGCAGATATAATTTCTGGGCATGTCATGCTACACAGACATCAATTACATCCAATATGATACATGCAATGGCACATGTAATGTATGACAGAGACACATCAGTAATGGCACACAACGCGCGCGCACACACACACACACACACACACACACACACACACACACACACACACACACACACACACACACACACACACACACACACACACACACACACACACACACACACCATTTATAGCAAATATAAGCATAAATGAACATTGCTGGTATAACATACTTAGTTCAGCATTATAGCACAGACATTTATGAGTAAGTCTGATGCTTTCATAGCCAAAGTGGAAATGAGTCACACCTATAATTAAACACATGCAAAAGCCGATAGGTGCCTGTATCTAATGTATGAACGTCAGCATGGCATGCTCGTGTCTCATACACATCATTGATGGATTATGAAACTGAGGTGCACTAACATATTTATAACACCAGGGCAGGGCCATTAAACATGTCCCATTTGCATCCCAGATCACACTCACAGATGCACACATGGCAATGTACCCATGCATGGCACAATAGACACAGAATCTTCTAACACAACAATTGTGCATATAAGCCATAGGCAGTACACTAGTATATGCAGGCACACATACATGCTGCAAGCAAACCAGGTCTCAGAAAGAAATGACAGACTTCTGCTGCATGTAGTAGATTACAAGATATAGGTCAGATCCTGGATATTGTCCATGGATCTTTGATGTCCTTGTGATGCAAATACTACAATATGGAGCAAAGTGGACAAACTGGCACAACCCATGTGTGGGCCAGGGAGCATTGACACAATTGTACCAAAATAGTATGTCATATGTTAAACATGTACACTTCTGTTACAGAAAACTAGAGTCCAAGACTTTTGTGTGTATCTGTCTCACAAGGATTATACTAGAAGAGCTCCAGATGCACATTTATGTCAGAAAAAAATATAACATCAAGACTATTTTGATGCATACATCATGGCCTAGTGGACATACATGTGTCCTTTTGGCAAAGACAGCATAGTGCCCAGAGAGCTGTGGCATAACATTTGCTGCTCTTCAAGTGTGCTCAGTGACACCACTGGAGGTGGTGATAATCACTCCTTGTGTTTATGGCTCTCCAATGTAGTCTCATATTTAACAAAAATGGAGGATTCCTCAGCATATCTGTATCCCTCATTATACACTATGGCCTTGATGAAAACATGAAACTGTACTCAGCAATTTCATGAATGGTTCAGTGCCCCCCCCCCACCACCACCACCACAGTCAATGTACAGACTCTGGCTACTACAGAGATATCTGAACTTGCCTGCCCCTTGCTAAAGTATTCTTTCTAAAAACTGAACAGTGATTGCTTCAGATGTGTCACCAACATATATTAAAGCCTTCATTTCAGCAAAGGCTGTACCATAAAGATAGCTCATAATTCTTCAGCCACAGCTCTGATGGTCTTACCCATATTTTTTCTAAAGGAATTTATAATTAAGCATCTAACAATAAGCACGTTGAAAAAAAATATCCACAATGGTGGTCTCCTTGTCCTCAGCAAAGCTAAAGTAGGATGTAACTTATACAGCTACCACTCCTCTATTGAATGGAACAAACTTCCCCTTGAAATTCGAACACACAATTCAAACTAACTCTAAAAGAATATTTCAACAAGAAATGGATCTACCAATGCTCAAACAATCCTTGAAAACTCTCTACTTTCACTCCCCTAATCAATGTACTCCTCCCTCTTATACTTGTACTGTATCTTGTTAGATTAATTGTAAAAAAAAAAAAAAAAACATTTTTACCTCTATTTTGCTTTTTATACTAACAGCTACTTTTTAAAAAAATGTTGTGGCTGTAATCTAGCTGTTTTTAACATTTTTCTGCTTATAAAATATTTGTATGATGATGAAATGTATTCTGTATACTCTCACAAATGTAACTGTAGTCTGCCAGCTGATTGCCTTATTCTACTTGTATAATATCTGTAATAATGGCTAAATGTTATATTTACTGGAGCTTTTCTCCCCGGGCCTCTGCTGAAAAAGGGCTTCGGCACAGTCAGAGATTCCCAGTCAACAAATGTAAAATAAAATAAATAAATATAAATAAAGCCTATCAAATGGATCTGCATAAGCCAGGAGAGACTAGATTCACTGGCTTTTGTTGAACCTGCATTGTTATAAATAGCACACATCTTAAAGTGGTCATGGTGAAAAAAAACAGGTGAGGATGAAAAGGGATATTTTCCTTCTGTAGACAAATCTAACAACAACTGGGCATGTTGTCAGATTTGTCCTGTTTGAAATTGGCCATCTAAGTCAAATAATTCAGTTCCAGCATAGCAAAATAGTAGACATGTAGAACCATTTCCCTACCCTGTCCATCACAATGGATTGCTTGCTATGGGGGTGAACATCTGGGCTATGTGGACTCAGACCCAATTTAAGGTGATGGGCTTGGTTGTCTCTGACTAAAATCCTACCCTTTTTGAAGACAGATAGCACTGTAAGCCTTATTTGGTACAGCAATGGCCAAACTGGGGTTTTCCCAGATGCCATGTTGGCGTCATACAGGATGACTGGTGGGTAAGGTTACAGACCATGCAGACCATTCTGTGAAGGAAGTATATGGGATCAGGCAGCCTTTCCCCCTGTAATGCATGAGTTCTAAATCTTCTGAAAGGATGTTGGGGGAGTCAGCATCCTCTACATAACTGGCAACAACTCTTAGAAACTGTCAAGGGGAGTTAATGTGAGCTTCTTGCAGAAACACTTTCTGGGATTCGTTGTTGGAAGAGAGTCTGAAGAGGTGGAAAACAATATCTTTGGATCAGCTATTATGGGAGTGGGGCTCTTTAAGACTGAGTTCTCTTACTCATTTTGTAGGACAGGTTGTAGGGCTGAGGGCTCAAGAAAAAAATTGTCCCTTCCTAGTATTAAGTGCTGGAACTGAGGTTGTGGCATGTGGCTTTAGTGGCAACCACTGAGAGAACGCTTGTTGGCTTATCCTTGGTTTTGCATTGATAGCTGCCATGACATTGTGATATTCAGTACTGAAAGCCCTGAGTCCAGGGAGATCAAGCCCAACATGTACATGAAAAGGGCTGACATTCAGATCCTGGTTCAAGATATCATTGCTAAGAATATCATTAGCATTTAGAGCAATGGCATAAAGAAACATTTTTGAGGGTTAATGCCAAGCACAAAAAGCATCAACACTAACTCATAGTGTTGACTCAATGCCACATAGATTTGCAGTGACACAGAACATGATGTCTGGATTCTAATGTTTGAGTCGAGGTCAGCATTCTCAAGACGAACAGCAAAATATGTTGTGCCAAATAGTAAATTCAAACATCTTATGGGTAGGTTAAAAAGAAAAAAATGCCAAGGATTGGCTGTCTCCCACAGACGTAGTACAGAATATGTGCAGCAGGAGGTCCTTACCTGAACTCTCAACAGAACCTCTGACATTCTATCATAATCGTTTTCTGCGGAAGAGAAAGATGGAAAGAGGGAAAGAGCCGCTTTGATAATCAAATTCCTTGGAGAAGGAAAAACACCTCTTTCCAATATAGAATCAGATACTGTAGTCAAGTTCGCGGAGTCAGAGAAATGACACGACTATATTACTTCATGTTATGTGTCAGATACTTTCATAATATTTTAGTAGTGATATGTCCTTGGTTTTAGTAAAACAAGGAATAATTGGCTAATAGACTTAAATTCAGTCTGAAATTCAAATGTGTGTCATTATTTTATGTAGTGACTTCACTCCTCAGATCATCCCAGTGATTTGTCAGAAAACCACAAATTTTATGAGGTATAACCCAAACATATGAAGCAAAAATCTGGACATTCAGCAAAAATATGGACAGTTGAGAGGTATGCAGGTGGTACAGTAATCCCTGAGGTAATACAAACATTCTGAGCCCCCTTCCCAGCGGACTGACTGCATGGCATTCTATTCTACTAATCTGAATGAGGTCATGGGGCCGAATACAAAAAAAAAAGAAAGAAAGAAATTATATTGTGAAGTTTGGTCTCAGGCTCAAGGTGTGTTATGTGATAGGATCAGTTTGCCTAGAAAAGTTGCAAAAGTTTTAAAATGCACATTGGTCAAAATGCCTGATGACCTTAGTCCTGCCATTATAGAGGATAGCTGTTCTCAAATACAAATATACAGCAATAGATATATTAGTGCAAGCAGATGTTAAGGCAGACATCCGGGAAATCTTCTGCCACATTCTACTGAGAGTAAGTTAACTAACAAAGTAGATAATTTTTGATTTTCAAAAACACAAACTTTTGTCTTAAGATCAGTGGTCACTTATTGTGGAAATGATTTGTTACAGAGTACATTTATTTTTGTTTATTTCAATAAGATATTTAATTTAGTTTTTCAGAAGTGTAATTAGTCTGAAGTAGTTATAATTGGCAGCATATTTTCTTGAGAAGTTTGATTGAAATAGACTAGAAGATACTACACTGTTGTGTTAAATAATTGAAATGAATTCAAAAAGTCCATAAATGTGCTGTTGAATTGTATATTGCAGGTAGTTACATCTATGAGTGGGTCTATATTAGAACACTGAAGTTTCAAAACTTCGAATGTTCTAACATAGACCCCTATTCAGCAAAACTGAAAATATCGAAGCAACAGAAACCCAGATTTTTTTCCTAGGGAAAGAATTTGGTTGTCCATTTCTGTTGCTTTGGTATTTTCAGCACCGTGGTGGAAAGTTATGGTTCAGGTTCAGGTAAGTGTGCAACTGAGTGCGGGTTAGGTTAGTTAGGGTTAAGGTGCAGGTTAGGTATGTGTGTGATTGTGTGGATGTGAGGGTTAGGGCGGGTTAGGTGAGTTAGGGTTAGGGCGCGGGTTAGGTATGTGTGCGATTGTGTGGATGTGAAGGTTAGGGTGGGGTAGGTGAGTTAAGGCACGGGTGAGGTGAGTGTATGATAGTGACGGGCCTTAGGGTTAGGGTTTTGGTTAAGGTAAGTGGATAGTTTGTGGTGTGTGTATAGTTTAGTGTAGGGTTTTGTGTAAGATTTTAGGTGTATGTGTGTGGATTTCTGTTTGTTTGGTGTGCTTGTGTTGTGTGTATGTGTTTTGGAACAGCAAATTTTTTCCCTAGGAAAAAATTCTTTGCTCTGTATGTTCAATGTTTTCAGCTTTCGCTGAATAGGGGTCGATATTAGAACATTCAAAGTTTTGAAACTTCGATGTTCCAATATAGACCCCTATGAGTAGTATATAACCTTAAGCCCCTGAGTTATAAAAATGACCATGTTCTGAACAATCATCAGCAGGTCAGCCACATAAGATAAATGTCTGACTGCTTCTTCCTGTATCCATTGATTGCATTTATTCCTCCTGATGAATGATTTGTAGATTAAATAAAGAAGTATTGCCATCCTTGTTGGATGGCCAAGATAATTTTCAGTGGATAACTCTTCAGGAAATTACACCACACTTATGTGACAGGTTATTATGAAGAACTCAGGAGATATATTTTAATCCCATGACATCCAAAACTGCTAACATAATTCACCCCGTTTCCTTTTCAAAAATCTTCTCCACATTAAAGTTATCAATTGCCTCAATTTAAGCTGTGCAAACATGTGGGATGTCCTTGTTTGGACACAGGAACTATATCCTTTCATGAATCTGATTTTTTTATCACCATGCAGGTTATTCTAATTTTGCTCAGTTCTCTTAGGAAAGACATCTGCATCAATTATATTATGCACATAGAATTAAATATATTGTCTGTAGTTTGCTTTTATATAAGGTGAGGGTTCAGTTGTGGTGGGAATGACTTAATAAAATGGGTTAATTCTGGTTTTGATATTGGAAAGACCAGTAGTAAACAAAGTCATTCATAAAGGAAGGGTTTATTTAGGTAATCATTTGAAATATTGAGACCTGCTAGAGAGTCCTAAATGCGGAGAATGAATTTCTGAGATTTAACTTGTATATACCAAGTCCGAAATATCATTTCTCAGAATATTCCCTTTTCTTTGAGGTATGGTGATCTTGGAGTTGGTATATATAATTCACAGAATGTAGGGGGTCTTGACCTCCTCTGCAAAAAGGAGCTGAAGGAGAAGAGTACTTTTTGAAATTTGTTCTTCTTCAGGTTTTCCTTTTTTTCTCTTCTTTTTTTTAATTTTTTTTTATGGCTTTTCAGCACTTGCCATTTTGAGTACCGACATTTAAACAGGGAGCCATTTATATTGTCATAGTAGCTTTTGCTTAACTCAGCAAATTACTTTGCAAATGTTTTTATGCAGAAATTTTATGGATAATCATAAGATAGTTGAAGGGTGGTCATTCTAGTTGCATTATGAACATGATAAAGATGGTGAAGAATTTTCTGTCTTACTCTGGTGAAATCCATCTTCTACATTACTAGGGTTTCATATCTTTATGCGTGAATCTAAACTCCTTGTTATTCAACATTTTCACAGAGCCCTTGTCTGTGTTGCCTGTGTTTGATAACTGGGCTGTTATTCAATAATAAGTTGACTATATCACGTAAGATCAAGAGCATTGTCCTTGCCTGCCTGTAAGTTTCCCTTACATCATGACATTCAGAATTAACTGCCCATTACTGAAGGAGAAATAATATATTTTTCATTTCAAGTTAGGCTTCACCTCCTTATGACTAAAGGACCCATGTAAGACTATGACTGCTCTATTAAGCATCTTCTGACCTCACTTTTTAACCTAGGAAATCTACTGCTCTCGAATATCATTCTCCTATGCCTGTCTTTACTCACAAAAGTCAACTTCTCCTGTTTACTCAAAATGGAACAATGCTGTAATAAAATAGCAATATTTGCAGCACACTTTCCTAATGAAACATATTAATACTCAAACTGAAAGAATGCTAAAATAAAATAAAGTTCACCTCAAACCTTTCCAATAAAAAACATGATTCCGTAGCACTCAGACAGTAAAAATTGAAGGAATTCTCCACCAACATAAAATACCCAAAGTATACTTCAACACCCAAATAAATGCTTTCCTATTCTGTCCTATTTATAATGTTCTTCTTCGTTGTCTCCTCCATTAGTTTCTCTAACTGTTGCTCCCTTTCTTGATCTTTCCACTTGTAGCTCATGGAGCTCCATCTTCATTCCATTTCCACCCCTTGTTCACTATCTGTCCTTATTGTCATTATGACAGCTGCATGATCTGATGCTTATCACATCTGTATTTTTATCTCCTCTACCATTTTTAGAGTTTCTTCTTTCCCTAGTATCCTGACCATTCGCATGACTCGAGCAATTAATTGTAAATGTGCACTCTTTCTTTTTAGAATCTTTTGGTAAATATATCCTTCAGCTCTTCTTCCTTTTCATCTTTATACCATACTATTTTTTGCCAAAGAGGCTGTCATTCTTGGGATTTAGTGTGAGATTGAAGTATCCCTTGAAAGATTTCCTCTGAACCCCTTTTTATCTGTTTTGATTCTTAAAAGACCCTGTAAAAGTTCTCTGCATCATTGTTTGTGGCATAACGATTCCATATTGACTTCCATTTCTTCTTCCTTGCTAAATGATCTGTCTTCCTCTCTTTTCTGTATCTTTTCAGTTATTACTGCTGTGGAGGTAGGGTGATACTCAGGATAACCCATTCCACTCCCTCCCCATGAACATCACCACAGAATTGTAAGGAGAGGGGGAAGAGTTGGTAGGGTGTTAATGAAACGCCCAATGGAGTGCAGATGACAAAGACCTCGGACCCCCTTCGCTTCCACGACCAGCCCCAGTAGTAAGCAGAGTATGTCTACTGGGGGTGGGGTCCACAGTTGCTGTCTGAGCCAATATGGATGTGGAGTACTAACTAGCAGTGCCAAGAGGATAATATGGGGAACAACAAACAAATCATTTCCAATGTCTTAGCCTTACTCTTACTTCGTTCATATCAGTCTGCATTCCAGTTCCATTTCTACTTTTTCAAGAGTAAACCATGCAACTATTCAGAATTCTATGAAAATTGTTCTATGCCAGTGCAAACATGTCATTGTTCTTTCTATTACCCGCCCAGATAATCAACCGCAGGCTTTTGTTTGCCATTCTTATCTTATTCACAATAAATCACGTGAATATGTTTCCTTTTTGCACTCCATTCAATAGAGGTTCTACGAGTGTCCATCTTCTAAAAAACAGAGTAGAGTATATATCCAAAAACTGTTTTACACAGGCAAAAAAAAGTCATGATCTAAGAAGGTTCAATGCTGCAGAAGTTTGCTTCACTCATACTGACAAATGCTGCAACACAATAAGTGAATTGCAGCTATTTCACTGTATATGACCAGTTTAAGTCACATTTCACAGTTCATGGAATAGTTACATCTGTATAAAACATTTTGGAGGTAAAACAATTTCTACCAGTACTACTTTACTTTGGTGAGATTCCTGTTATGGATACTTTATTAAATAAAGTAAGCCATACCTTTATTATGTCTCAAACAGCTGCATATAAAAATTCCTTAGGAGAAGACTTTTCATTATTTGAAATGTATCATAATCTGAATGTGAAAACAGTTCATATAAGTAATACTGTATCATTTCCTGTAGTCCAAACTACATACAGATATAGAAAGGAGAAATTATTCACACATACGTATATACATACCTATACATATCTGTGTGTGTGTGTGTGTGTGTGTGTGTGTGTGTGTGTGTGTGTGTGTGTGTGTGTGTGTGTATAGACACACAAGCGTGAGAAACATGGCTATACACATTCATGTACACATATAAATTTTTTACTAAAGGTTTCATTTGAGAAAATGAGAACACATTGCTATTAACCTGATTCACTGGTCTTTCACCTTTACTTGTAAGGAAATTAGGTATATACATACATTGTGAATAAGGATTTGCTTTTGCTTTTTTTTTGTTTTTTTTTAGCTTTGATATTTGATTCATTTTGTAATAACTTTCTGCTTCATTGGTTTCCTATATTCATATGCTACTAATGTCTATCATTCCTTAAAAAGTGACTGTACTTCTGGGTTTAATGCATGCACACTAATACGACACGTGTGTTACAGTGGCACAGTGACGGATAGGATAAATGATGTTCATCAATCCTACTCTCATACCTAGAGACTAAGGTAAGAGATTTACATGGTTTCTAGCTAGCATCATTTTAGTTCGCTGACTTTGGTGACCTTTCTGTTAGTTCACGTAATAATGACATTGGTTGTTTACTACTAAGACACACAGACATGGATGCCATCTAACTCAGAAATGGATGCCATCTATTTCTTTACAAAGACAAGGCTCATCTATGGATTAATCTGATGATAATGAAAGAAGAAAACACATTACTATTTTCTCATCAAGCAGAACAACACCCAAGAGGAACAACTCATACACATGGCTTCTTAACTTTTTGTTTATACATTAATTCCCAACTTCCCTTTTGATGTTGCTGTGGTTATTTATGGTGACTTTTGAATTGTTAACACGAAAAAGTAGACTGGCTTTGTTCTAAGAACTCATTTCACTGGGCTGTGGGTATTAAGATGTTATTATGGTACATTTTTTAGAAGTCACTTCAATCCACTAAAACTGTTATACAATTTTAAGACATAAATATGTTTTGCAGTTTTGGAAATCCACTATTTTTTTGCAGTTTTAGAAATCTAATATATTTTTTCTTTGTTAAACTCAGAAAGTCATTCTTATGAAACCAATTTATGAACTTTTACATACAGAGGATACTAGTGGTGTTTCTTGCTAACAGCTATTTTGAAAGTAGGATTGGAGGAAATCCACAATGATTTCTCACAGTAATCCCCCAAACTTGCTGAATGATGCACTTCTCAAAATTGTGAGTGAAATAGTTTCTAAAATCATTTTGCAGGGGTGTAAGCTCCACTGCATCCACAATGTAGGTGATTTTGCCCTGATACCACCTTACTCCATGGTCATATAACTGCAGGAAGAAAAGAAAAACCCTTCTTGCACAACTGTGATTTCATAAATGAAATGACTGATGTTAAAACCTTCCAGGAACAGTACTTCTGGGGAGTTGAGATTGTCGAAATTCCCTTATAACAATAGCCACTCATTGAAAATAGATCCTTTGATTATGATATCCTGGTTAGTGTTCTGTTCTCATATACCATAAGTAATAGGCCAGCTAAGTTACAAAATTAGAATGTTTCATTGAATTTACATTAGTTTGTTGTTTTACACATTACAAAACATTAAACAAAAATGTTTACCATGTGCTAACATGATCTACACTAAGAACAATAAAGAATGGCAATGGCTTTCAGTCTTGTCCTGTATTTAAATAATTTGCTGAAACCAGAAACCCATTTAAAAAATAGCAATCTCGTGCCTGTCAACACACTAAACTCACAAAACTATTAATGATAAATGAGTTGATCATGGCTTTCCCTCATTTCAGAATTTTCCACATTTTGTAAAGCAATATTGTATGGACTGGTGTGTCAGCAGTAGAATTACTTGTTGTACCAACTGAAGAACACAGTTGTCTCATTTTCCTTTGTTTAACAATCTGTTTAGCCTGAATTATTGAATGTATACCATAAATATCAAGCTGTATGTGTCTGAAAGCACAAATAATGAACAAGAAGCCAAATAAACGTCACCAGAATACCAGAATACTGTTTATGACAGGTGACTTGAGAAGAAATTTAAAAATGTATAATTCATAACAGTCTGAATTGTTAAGTGTTATTCTAAGCCTCCGAGTTTTGGTTTAAGCACTTGGGCATTTAGGCCCACCCCTTAGGTCTCCCTGGCCTTTCTCCCTCAGATTCTGACAAATTTGGATGGACAATTTCCTACAGTTTCACCTGCCAGTCTGGTTGATATGGGCATCCTGAGACAGTTTAGCAAATGCCTCATGTACACGGACAACCATCTACTACTACCACCTAGGAACACAATTTGGGAGAGATGGAATTACATTATGAACCTAGAGTCCATGTTCTCCCCCCACCTCAAGCCAGTATATCTGGCATCGGAAAGGTTGTCAACACAATCACTACACCTCAAACACCACCCTCACCTACACATCACACACCCACATATGCGGAGGTCCTCAACATAAACATATCCAAACAAAGGAGACCTCTGAGCATACCTCTCAACTCTACAGATTTTCGCAGAATGTCCAGATCTTTGTCTCATATCTTTGGTCCATTTTTCTTAAAACTGTGGTTTTCTGGAAAATTAGTGGGGAATCATTAAAGTCTAAAGTTAGAAAATAATGACAGACATTTAAGTTTCAGACTTCATACCCTTCAGAAAAATCATTTAAATGCAAAACCTGTTATTCTATAAACTTTATAAGTTTGTAAAAGCAATATTTAAAAACTTTCCCTATTTTTGGGCCTATAGCCCACTTTTATTCATGGCTTTGTCCAGATTTCTTGTTTAAGAGGTTGAGAAGTATGCCTCCGAGGCAAAAACGTGCACTATCTCCACAGCCCTCCACATCACATACCACGCATAGTCCTCACACCTGTGTCTCACAGCCACTAAGGCTTTACCATAAACTCAACATATTAGTCATAGGAGACTCCATTGTGAGACACACAGATGTACCTCTCCCCAGGCTGGATAAGGAGAAAGTCACGGTTAGTTGTCTGTCAGGTGCCAAAATCTGCCATACAACATACGCACTCAAGTCTCTCAACAAAAGGTACTGTTATGTCTCTGTCATAGTCCATGTTGATGTGAATGACTTGAGACTCACCTCCCTGGAGTATATGAAGAGAGACATGATTGAGCTCACTGATTATGTGTCCCAGGCAGGTATGTCCCTAGCCTTAAGCAGCATTCTGCCGTCACCCAGAATGATGCCTTAATACAAACAGGAAATGATTTACTTTAACAACTGGCTTAGTTTCTGGTGCCATTCCAGGGGGATCCAGTACCTGGCAGCCTGGGAAGATACGATTGACATAATATGATGCTTTGCCAGAGATGGCCTGCATTTGTCTTACCTGGGCGTCAGGCTTCTAGCAAAGGACCTTGCTTCACCAATAGTGCCTTTTTTAGGAAAAGCGATGATGTTAAAACTACCAACATAAAAATTTCAACAAAACACAAATTAAAGGTCATGCTGCTAAACGCTAAGAGTCTAAACATGACACTGCACTCATTGCAAGCATTCTTAACCCTGGAAAATGCTGAAATATGTGCAATCACAGCAAACTGGTTCAAAGCTACAGAGAGCACCCCAGCCTTAGCTGGTTAGTCATCCTATCATACATTCAGACCCCAAACAGTAAAGCCAAAGGAGGTGGAGTTTCAATGTACATTAAAGACACGCATTCCTCCAGGATAGTCAAACAGTATGATGCACAGGAGACACTCCAGGTGCAGGTAACTATTGACAAGACCTCTATTCAAATGATAACTAGCTACTGCCCCCAATCTGACTCAAGATGTCCAATCTGCCTATCTGGACCTGTTCAAATATATCAAGATTCAACCCTTTACCATGTTCCTCGGTGACTTTAACTACCCAAACATAGATTGGAAGAAATACTCATGGCAGAACACAAATGTTCAGAGATTCCTTGATTCTGGCAATGCAAATGCCTTGGAACAGCTAGTCAATACTCCCACAAGTGGTGATAATATCTTGGACTTGGTATTAACCAACATGAGTAACCACTGCAGCATCCCTATACTGTCATCCTCCCTGGTAAGGTCCGACCATAAAGCGGTCACTTTCAAAGTCACTATCTCTCCCAACCCCCCCATAGCTAGGAACAGACATAAAACTTCTCAAAGCTGATTACAGCCTCCTGAGGAATGGTCTAAACAGCTTCACAGCCCCCTCCCCCTCTGTAGGAACTGGCACCGATATACAAAAATACAACAAGGTGCTATGCGAGCGTCTATATAGATGCATGGAATCAGGAATGCCCGAAAAGACGAAATCATCCTAGTACAAGTTCCATAAACCTGTCTGGTGGACTTCTGCAATAAATAAACTCTATAACAAAAGGAAAAAATTGCTGTCCAGGACCAAGAAGGAGCAGGTGCTCAGTTGGAAGCAATCTCTCCTTAGCCTGAACAAGTAAATAAGAGCACTAGTGAAATCCTCCAAAGCAAACTTTGTGTCCAAATTGGCCACATCTACTAGAGGCAATCATAAGGCCTTCTACACATATGTCCACCACCTCAAAGGAAGCACCCATATCTGTTCAGAACTGGTGGTCAAGGACACCACATATACAAATGCTGTAGATATAGCAAACTTGCTGACTGACAAATAACAGTGAAAACTTTGCCCCTTTGTTTCCCCATCACTAAATCAGGACATCCCCAGTACCTGGACCCTTCCTCTTTTATCTAGGGAACAGGTCATCACTGCTCTCTCAAAGGCAAAAAATACAGCCTCCATAGGACCTGATAACATCCCAGGCTGCATCCTCCATGAACTCAGGCAGGAACTTGCAGGACAATTAGGTGCCTTATTCAGCCAAAGCCTGAGTACTATTTTGTTACAGCTGCGTGGAGGAAAGCCACTGTCATCGCTTTTCACAAAGGCGGAGCATCCACCAATCTGGGAAATTATAGACTCGTCAGCCTAACTAGCCTAATCTGCAAGGCCATGCAACAGATTATCATGGACATCTTTAACAAGGACATTGGCAACCTCCAAACACTTGATCCCACACAGTTTGGCTTTGTCAAGGGGAGGCCATGTCTGATAAATTTGGTCGACTTCTTTGAGACAGTCACCAAAGCCATGGATGAGGCAAAGATGGTGCACACTGCCTATCTTGACCTGGCCAAAGCCTTTGACACTATTCCCAACTCGGCATAATAGATAAACTCTCCCAGCTAGGCATCAGTCCATATGTTAGTAGATGGGTTACAAACTAGCTCACTGATAGAACCCAACTAGTCAAAATAGGGGAGAACACCTCAAGCAGGAGACCCGTAACAAGTGCCTTACCCCAAGGTTCAGTCTTGGGGCCTCTCTTATTTGAATTATACTTTTATGAGGTGCAGGACAAAACCAATGGGCTATTGCTGACCATGTTTGCAGATGACTCCAAACTGGGTGTTGTCATCAATTCCCCTAGTGATGTGGACATCCACCAAGAGGGTCTCACTCAAACAAATGATTGGTGCCAGAAACATGGCCTCAAGCTGAATACCAAAAAATGCATCATCATCCCCTTTGGAGCGAGTGATTTCCCCATGAATTATCACATTAATAATGTAATGTCCTGAGCACACAATCAGTTGTGAGGGATTTGGGCACCCAGGTTGATAGCAACCTGACTTTTGACCACCATGTTGCTGCCATTGTATGGAAAGCCTTCTACATGGCCCACCTCATAAGTAAGGGCATCTTATCCAGGGACAAGGAGGTCATAACAGCCCTGTAGTCTTTCCTTATAAGGCCCATTATTGAGTACAACACCCCATTCAGCATGTACCTCTCAAAGCACATGCAGCAGCTGGAGAGACTACAGAGGTTCCTCTCTAGGAGAATGCAGGGCCTCAAACATCTACCATATACAGATAGGCTAAAGATCCTATGCCTCTACTCAGTTTCATGCAGACTCTTCAGAGGTGACCTCTGTCTGGCATACAAGGGGATCAGTCACCCCACCTTGATGGGACTGCTGCATATCCACAAGTCAAGCTCCACTCCAGTAACTCTCATGTGTGGCCTCAACCTGGTCTATGACATCAACAGGACTTGTTGGCGGGAGAGATTTGTGTCCCAGAGACTCCCCCATGTATGAAATAGACTCCCTCTCCATGTCAAGCAGACCTCTTTACACCTTTTTAAGTGCAACCTGGATAACTTGATGGGAAACAGAAAATACACCCCTGGGATTCCACCTGTGTCCCTACTGGACAGGGGCATTAGGTGCTGACTTGTCTAAACATGGGCTAAACTCTTGGCTAGGCTTATAAGGGCCTCAGGGCCAATAGCCCAGTAATAGGTTCATAGCTTCATAGGTGTATACTAGGCTAATGGCCATGGGGCCTTTACAAGCCTTAGCCCACAGACGTGCCTTTGCATCGTGCCTCCCAACGTTAGTTCCCAGTGTCTGTATCAAGTAGAGCCACTGCAGTGATCCCTGAGGTGATCTTTCTATTTCCCATCCACTCGTCAAGATTTCTCTTGAAGAGGGCCATTGAGGTGCTTTGCTTGACATGTATGGGAAGTCTGTTCCAGAGCATGGGCAATCTCTGGGTTATGAACCTGGCCCTCCAGCTTGTTCTGTTGATTGTGGTAATGAGATTGATGTCTCTGGAGCATGTAGTGTGGTGGGATTGGGATTTCTTTAGATGTAGCATTTCCGACAGAGCTGGGTCAGACATGGTTTTGTAAGTCAAGCAGAGATTGCCTCTTAGTAGACTCTATGAGACAGAGAATAGCTGGAGTTTTTTGAGTCTGTCTGTGTAGGACATGTGTTTAAGGCCTGGGATCTTCTTCTTGAGGTACGTTTGTGGCCTTTCATAGGTTCATAGGTAGGTATTAGGCAATCGGCCCAAGGGCCTACCTAAGCCTAGCCAACAAGGTTCCTTGGCTTACGCCACCCAAGAAAGTTATTTTCCTGTGCCACTGTCGAGCAGAGACACAGAAGTGATCCCTGGGGTGTATTTCCTATTTCCCATCCACTCATCAAGATTTTTTTGAAGAGTGCTAATGAAGAACTTTGCTTGACATAGATGGGTAGCCTGTTCCAGAGTATGGGAAGTCTCTGGGATAGGAATCTATCCCTCCAGCATGTCCTGTTTATTGTGGTGACAAGGTTTAGGTCCCTAGAGCATGTAGCTTGGAGGGATTGGGATTTCTTTAGGTGTAGCACTTCCAACAGCTCTGGGTTTGACACAGCTTTATATGTTAGGCAGAGATCACCTCGGAGTAGGCGATATGCTATGGAGTAAAGCTGGAGTTTTTTGAGACAGTCAGTGTAGGGCATTTGTTTGAGTCCAGTAATCCTCTTTGTGAGGTACTTCTGTGGCCTTTCCAGCTGCTGCAGATGTCTTGTGAGGTACATTCCAAAAGGGGCGTTGTACTCTATAATGGGTCTAATGAGTGTCAAGTAGAGGGGAACGATGACCTCTTTTTTCCTGGATGAGAACCCTTTTATGATGAGATGTGCCACGTAGAAGGACTTCTTGACTACTGTGGCAATGTGACTATCAAAGGAGAGACTACTGTCCACCTGGGTCCCAAGGTCTCTTATCATGCATTTGGTGTTAAGTAGATTGCTGCCTATATGGTAGTTCATGGGAACAGAGTTTTTACCAAAGGAGATGACACTGCACTTTTTGGCATTGAGCTTGAGGCCATGGCTCTGACACCAGGCATCTGTCTCAGAGAGGTCCTTCTGTAGGATGTTCACGTCATTTGGGGACTTGACTATGGCTCCTAGTTTGCAGTTGTCTGTGAACTTCATTAGCCAGAGGCCTTCTGTGTTAGCCTGTACTTCAGAGAAGTAGATACCAAACAGGAGCGGTCCCAGAACGGAACCCTGTGGTATTCCACTTGTCACTGGTTTGAGGTCAGATTTGGAGTCTGCAACTTTTACAGTGTAGGTTCTGTCAGTGAGCCAGTTGGCAACCCATCTTGTGACGTTGGGATTAATGCCTAGTTTATTGAGTTTAGCTATAATTCCAGAATGGGGGATGGTGTCGAAAGCCTTGGCGAGGTCAAGATAGGCTGTGTGAACCACCTTACCCTCATCTACGGCTTTGGTGACTGCCTCAAAGAAGTCGATCAGGTTCAGGAGGCATGATCTGCCTTTCACAAACCCAAACTGGGTGGGATCCAGAGTTTGCAGGTTACCAATGTCTTTGTTTATGAGTTCCATGATGATACGTTCCATGGCCTTGCAGACCAGGCTCATCAGGCTAATAGGTCTATAGTTCCCAGGATCAGTGGTGGCTCCCTCTTTGTGGAGTGGGATAACTGTTACTGTGCGCCATTCAGTGGGCACAAAGCCTGATGCGAGGCTATTATTGAACATGGTGCTTAAGTGAGGAGCCAGTTCATTCTGAAATTCGTGTAAAATGCAGCCTGGGATGTTGTCTGGTCCCATGGATGCTGTGTTTTTGGCTTTAGAGAGTGCAGCTTTCACCTGCGTAGTTGTGATTACAGGGACTCTGTATTCTTCCTGTATAGATTTGGGCCCTTTAGGGGGTGAGGGGGAGGTAAAGTTGCAATGAAGCTATCTGCCAGGATGTTGGCAATATCAGTTGGTTCTGTAATTTCTGTGCCTTTGTGCTGTAACTCAGAGCAGATCTGGGTGTTGCCATTGAGATTCTTGACATAGCTATAGAATGCTTTGTGGTTGTCCTTGGAATTAGTGGCAATTTTATTTTCATAGCTAGCTTTGGAGGATCTTATAAGGGATCTCAGCTTCTTACTGAGGCTCACCAGGGAGCTCATCCACTCATGAGATTTTACTCTCTTTTGCAACAGTTTCTTCCTTCTGTTGTACAGTTTGTTTATGGCAGGGGACCACCAGATTGGCTTCCTTTTTTTTGGAAGATAGCGTCTTGGTTCTGTTTGAGATAGCACAATCCATGCACTCATGTAAGTGCTTATAGAGTGCATTTGTGTAGGATTCAGCAGTTGTAACTGTATTGTCCATCTGCATGGGTTTCATGAAGTTCACTACTTCTGTCTTAAGAAGCATGAAGTTGGCTTTGGATAAATTTTTTATTGTGGTTCCCTTAATGGGGGGGGGGGGTGGGATGTGGATATCAGGGGTGATTAGCTTATGGTCGGATCAGACCAACGAGGAGTTGACTTCAGGTGTGGAACACCGGTCACTCATGTTGGTAATGACTAGATCTAGGATATTGTTGCCCCTGGTGGGGGTGTGGATAAGTTGATCTAGGGCATTGGAGTTTATGAATTCCAGAAAGCGTTGCACTAAGGAGTTGGTACATGAGTACTTTTTCCAGTTAATGGTGGGGTAGTTGAAGTCGCCCATTATTAGAGTGTTTGGTTGAACCCTAATATTTTCCAGTACATCAAGAAAAGAGGAGTGAGAATCCTGGGGCATGGTGGGGGATTTGTAGCAAGCTACAATTTGGATTGCAGTTTTGCCAAGAGTTAGTTGCACTTGGATAACCTTGGCTGCATTATGCTTAACAACTAGCCTGGAGGTGTGGATATCCTTAATGAATATGGACACACCTCCGCCTTTGGTGTTTCGGTCCAGGTTATATGGCCAAAAAGTGTGGTATGAGTTATAGCCTGGTAGTGCAGGGGTGCTCTCTGGAGCCTTGAACCAGGTCTCAGTCACTGCACAGATATCGATGTTCTCCATTCTAAGGAGTGCCTCGAGTGAGTGCATTTTGAAATTTAGACTTCTAGCATTGAGTAGCATTACCCTCAGTTTTTGCTTTCCAGCTTTCCAGCTGTTGTCGCTCCTATGATCCTATGATCCTATGAGTGCATGCTAAATAGTGTTTGTATGAATGCATTGCTTCTATATTTGAGTTTTTATACTTTTCTTCTTTTCCATCTAGTGACCATTTTAGAGTTTTCTTGCATTTTCATTAATCTTTTCAAACTCTTTGGTTGTTTTTTTTTTCTGCTTGGGCTTTAGAAACCTGGTGCTCCTTATAGTGATTTGTAACCTTTAAGGTTCCATGCCAATGCAATGCTCATTTTTATGTGAAAATAAAAGCTGTGTTTCAAATGAAGCTGCTGTTACTTCAGTGGTGTTTTTATCAGTTATTGTCTTCTAGAATTAGAAACCAAAAGGAGATTTTCAGTATTATATACAATGTGCATGTGCACCATCCAGGCAGTTTCCAAGATTCAGAAATCGTAAACACATGTAACTTGTGCCGATGTTTCATGAGGGATGCCTCCTGTACATTCCTGGGTACTCTGAATCCATGAACATAGTTAGCAGGCCACTCATAATCGTGTCTGCTGTTGTAGGATATTGGTAATATTGAATATGCCTTAGAACTATGGCTCACTTATGACACTCATCCACAGCTCCCAGATGATGTCTGAGATAGTATATGGCATGGTATGAGGTCACAACCATGTCATAATCATTGTACATGAATAGCAGTTCTGAGGGCTAGTTTCCAATCTTTGGGTCCATTGGTACCATTATGCAGTGTTGTCCAGAGACCTGCAGCAAGATATTTGTGAACTATGTATCATATTACATAGTATGGTGTTATAAAAGCAGTTACAACATGAGATGACCTTTGCACTGATAATCATAGATGTAGCAGCAGTGTAGGAAGAGCTTGGTATGGAGTCATTCGAGGAAAGGGCTGTGGAAGTAACTCTGTGTGGGATAGTGGTGGGTAGAATACATTGTAGTATGGGCAAAGAGGTAGCAAACTGATACATGCAACAGCACACCAAGGCAATTCATTACATTACATGGCCAGATTACCCACCAGGCATACAGTACCTCATGGAACACAGGGAACAAGCAGAACACAATCATCATCATTTGCATTGGTGGGGAGAGACCAAGTGACAGGTGCAACAAAGGCAGCATAAGTAGAAGGCTCATGATGGAGGATGCAGTAGTCACATACATAGGTAGGAGGTTGAGGGAGACTGGTTTCGCATTCTCCATTGATTGGGTTTGAGTTTCACTGAATAAGTGTACCATGGGGTCTCTTCTGTGCCTGGTCTGCATGTATCCTGTCCAATAATGGTGTACCATTTTGGGAGCATGTAAGTGAACTCCAATGTGACCCAGATATGGTCTTCTAATGGAATGCTGTGATCTATGACACCGGGTCCACACTGTAGGTCTTGCTTACTTTAGGACTATTATGATAAGGCTTATAAGGTAATGGATAATTCAAAAATAACATCTATTGTCAATTATGTACATGACACGATATATGATTTGCTTATGACTAGATCTATAGACAAAACCTCTTTTTATGACTTTTTAAGAGACTCCCCCCCCCCTAATTTAAGGATTGCCTTTGTTGCAAAAAAAAGACCCTTCCGAAGACCCTAATCCATATCTGGTGAACATTGGTTGGGTTTCGGAAAATGCGAAATGCCAATTTGTAAAAAAGAGGGGAGCCATACCACCACCACAGAGGGAGCAAGAGGGGCGTGGGAATTATGATAAATATACTAATGATGTAATTATTTTGATTATTGATATTAGATTAAACTGGAAGATATTGCTCGGATCCATCCTGTATCACAATTACAATGGGTTTAATACAAAGGAACATAATAATAACTGTTATAACCAAAAGAAATTGGATAAGAAGGAAAAAATTGATGTTCATCAAATTTTAAGAAGAGTTTTTTTAACATAGTACTACCCTGTAGTACTTGTTCAATATGTAAATACATTGCTAAAACTCAAAAAATTTTGATATAGTTCCAAGTATAGCCTTCAAACCTACTTTTTTGCTACATGTGACACGATCTAATAATAACGTCATAAACCTGCATACCTGGCAAATATGCACTCGGTAGGATGATGGCACAGATGACATCATAAGGATATAGGATCATATCAGATTATATATATAAGAACAACCTTACAATGCCCCACAAATGCCTTGTAGCCATGCATTGTCATGATAGACTAGCTTCAAGTTTTGAGCTTCCTGAGAAGAAAGGGGATCGAAGGGGCACCCCTACAGGCAATTAACTTAGATGGATATTGAGGATGTGAATTGAGGCTAAAGGGGATCTAACTCAATGGATGCATTGAACCAAAGTTCTAGTACCCTTATCCTAGGTCACCCTGCTCTGTTTTTCTTTGTCTTGGATTTGTTGTGAATGTTAATTATCACCTGTATGTTCTAGTATTGATTAGAAAGTATTTTATCACAATGCTTATTTTTGTTAATTTTTAAATTATTTATATATTATATTTTATTTTTATTTTTATATATATATATGATTCAGGCTCTGTTTTGCCATAATCCCTCACCTTTATTGCTTTTGCCATAAAACATGTATGGTGTAATCTATGACTAGAGTATGAATTAATTTTATTTTATATATAGTTGTATTATATCATATTGTATTTAATCATATATTTGTATACCTTGTTTATATATATAACTGTGCGATCATCATATTAAGATATAGATAGACTGACAACTTAAGATCGATAACCAACTAATGTATGAATGCACATTTAATGTGTTATGTATTATTATGTATTTACATGTATGTATCTTTAATTTCTCTTTCTCTTATACATTCTTAAGATCTAGTTGATAATTAATTTGATAATTGTTGTTATATTTGTTTATATTCTACATATATAATAATTACCTGGAATTGTATGATAGAATCTCTGGGGTATGATATACTTTGTTATGGAATATGAGTTAGCTGTTATTGTGTCATCCACATATGGATCTATCATATAGAGGTAAAATATTGATTTACAGATTATTGATTTTTAATATGTTTTTATATATTTATTCTAAGTAATTTGACATTGGCAGTTAATGAAATAAATGACTTAAATGAAACTAATATTTATTAGTATGTTGCAAATGACTTTGTTTGATTATTATTGCTGTATTATTTTGTAAGCATTAAGCAGCAAAAATTGTTATTTTTATATGTAGATAATTTGCAGAGAAGTTTATTTATTTTTAAGTTTTAATACTGATGATATGTTTATAACTTATGATGTATTTTAATCTTATATTATTTTTTATTGATAATGTTTTTTATATGTAAACCTTTTATATGTCTGAGTTTTGATATTGGTGTCTTTTAAATTTTTATTTTTGTTAATTATTGTGTTTAATTGTGTTTTATTGACTGTTTAATTTGTGTTTTGCCGATTTGTTTAATTGAATGGTTTTCATTGTTGTAGTAATTTGATGAAGCTTCATTCATCGAGTGTGCGTGACGCGCCGCTTATTAAATTCATTCTATTTTTTACTTTAGGACTACATAAGAGTGTGATGACAATGAACTCAGGACCCTTACTGACTTGCCTGATAGCATTTGCCCAGTTGTACCAGAACCCCCTCAACCAGGACCATTAGCGTGTCCATGCCCAGATGTAAAGGCAATCTCTGTGGAATGGTGTGTACCATCTGAGTAAAACTGGCATTTGAGTCTGCAACGTTCAGCATTCTCTGACATGGCTATCATGGCCAGTTGCCCACTTCTGTATGTCGTCACTGAGAGCTGCTGCTAATTCCACCAGGTCCATACCTCTCAACCTCCTAACACAAGAATATTGGACAAAGATAAAACTAATATATGACAAATGTCCAAAAATAGAGACAAATTTTAAATAATGCTCTTAGAAACTTCAAAAGTTGCTAGAATAAAAAGGTTCTGTGTTACCATGCATTTTCTGATGGACTAACATCTGAAAGTCAAATGTCTGTTTTATTTAGTGAATTCAATCCTCAATGATTTTCCAGAAAGCATAAATTGTAAGATAAGCAGAACAAAACAAAAATATGAAGCAAAAATCTAGGTACCGATGTCACACTGTATGTGTTGCAGGATGTCCCACCATGAAGCACTTGCATTGGCTCACTGCTGCAGCACAGCACAGTCAGCACCTCTAAGATGGTGTGAGTAGTGGCTATCAGTGCCTGACAACAATGGCCATTTTTTAACATCTTCTATATGCTTGGTCTTCTCACTGCAGAGGGAGTGTGTCTCTCTGATGTCTTTGACGGTGAAACTTATATACCTTGGATGGAGCTGGCATGGGCAGGATGCAAAGCACAAAACACAGGAAATAGGGGTTGATCTTGTCCCTCCAACATTATATCAGTTGTGGGTGATGTCAGCCTGAGATTCACTGTTATTGTAGATGACAGATCAACCATGTCATCATAGCATGCCATGTGCATAGGCAGCTTTCATCAGTTACCGTGACCACATGTAATGACCTGCCATGCTGTGTCTTCTTACAGATTAACTTGTGAATGCACACAAATAACATACCTGCAACAATGCAGGATCACATGTGTGACTCCAACTACCATGTGGTACATACACTGCAACAATACAATTAAATCCATTGACTACAAGCATCTACATTCCTGGTGGTGTAGGTTGTTTCTCTTGCAGACATGGTGTTCCTGGATAAAAGATAAGTATTTCTCTTTCCTGAATAAATCATTCTCAGCTGCAAACCTACAATATATATTTTTTTATTTATTAACATTTGTTTACCAGGAAAGTCCGACTTGGAAAAAAGCCAGTTTTTAGTGGAGGCCCAGGGAGAAATGCCCCAGACGCATGTCTTTGTAACATGGGTGGAAACCGGAGCACCCAGAGGAAACAGACATGGATGCAGGGAGGAGAAGCAGACTCCGCACAGAAGGCACCCCAGCCAAGAATCAAACTGGAGAACCTATTGCTGTGAGGCAACAATGCAACTGCTGTACCACTGCACTGTCCAATAATCAGACATGTTGCTGCTAGCTCATGCATCTTTAACATCATCTGTATCCTCTACAGGCATATGGCAGTCAATGCATACCCTGCAATCACATCTGACCCACCATAAGCTATGAAAGTTCTTTCATATCACTTTGTGAGGGATAACAGGAATTCCTCCAACCCCATGAGATGCTTCTGTGTTGGTGATTCATCATAAGTGGACAACCAGTCTCTGATAATTTCCTGTGACTTGGACTTGGCATACAATAATATATCAGAGATTCTGCAATGCAGTCATGTACTATTATGTGGCCAACCCTTGCACTGATGCTCTCTTCCAGTCCCTACCACATGATCCTGAAAGGCATTGTGTCCTTTCCTTTTCTCAAGGATAAACATACTGTGTTTGCATGGGTTCTGTAGTAGCACTCGTCTCCTGTGTTGTGAATTTTGATGTCCATTCCTAATCGTCAAGATGTGCACACCTGTAGGTTACACATAAGGATCATCATGTATTTACATGAATGTCCATGACATCTGAACATTTACTCAGTACTGTCCCCAACCCCCTTTTGGTGGCTAGAGTCCTTGGAGCTACTATGGTCTAACTATTCTGATACTGCCATAACTGGCAGCACTGGGCATGTTAGCTAGTAGAAAGATTTATCTTGAGGGCAATGAGGCAAAGCAAGTAGCCTGAGTCAAACCTGTGTGCACCTGGAACATGCACATGCCACATACAGAGAACAGGAGGTCAGTATTTTGTACTGGGACTTGAAAGTGAGGCATGGAAATCTGGACCATTATGTTGTGGTCAGCTGGACAAACTGATGTTGATGGATAAGCAGGAGAAGATGAGGGATGGGTTTTAGAAAAAGAATACACATCCCTAACAACAAAACCGAATAAGATATTTCATAAATTCACATGGGCATAGGAAAACATATGACAAGTAGACTGTGTTAGTCAGTTGGAAAATAAATCATCAAAAGATTATTTTTATGAGAATGAGTGATGTGACAAGGATGAAAAAATTGCCTTGTACTTGAAAGAAATGGAAGCATGCTGTTTTAGACATATGGAATTTGGCATAAAGATAATTTAGAGTCATATTCTTGCAAAAGTATTGCAGTTATGATATTTCCTTTCATTTCAACTTGTATATAGTCACAAAGCTTTATAAGTTTCCAGTAACACTGAAGGATGGACTTTAATGGACAGTTCAAACACATGAGACTACTAGAGGAGATGCAATCAGAAATAAATAGCACTTATGCCTTTGGCTGGAAATCATGATGATAGAGTAGGCCTTGAAGATAATTCAACAGCAGGTAAGAAAATGAAATGAGATCACCTTGCAAGAGCTAATCACATGGGGTATATAATGTATGTCAGGTGGCAATTTGCCTGTTATTTTGTCAGTATTCTAGCCAAAATAGGCACTGACATTTTCAAAATTATTAAGATGTTATGCACATCACTGTTCAAAGCAAAAAAGTACTTTGGATTTCAACAGTTCTGGCTCTGAATTTGCAGTCCATTTGATGATTTATCTTTTTCTTTCACAATTTCCTGAGAAGTCTTCTTAACACAGAAAAAATGAATTTGAGTTGAATAAATGTCCTCAATGTTGCTGAATCTGCTCAGTAGTAAATAATTGTCTAATAACTCACAACGGATGCTAATTGCAGAGACAGCATTATACAGTGAAGGCAGTCTTCTTCAGAGACTGTTAGTGCCTTTCAGTCATCAAAGTGAATTTTACAGAACCCTTGGGCACATATCCATAGTTGGAGTGATGAAGCATTTTACAGTTAGTTCTACCCAATATCAATGGTCACTATTAAAGCTGAATATTTACAGACTTAAACTGGCTCATGTATAATAAAGATATGCCATCAAATTAATTACAGTATTAAGGGTAATTGGATATTGGGTTATAGTCTAAAACATCGACTGCTCATGTGATTGAACACTTTTTCAGTTTGTAAATAGTGAATGCTCAAATGAGCACTCCTTGTTTTCAATGGAAGTTTTACCACAAGTGTTTTGTATGAGATTATGATGTAGCAGGTCAGGGCAATTCATTCTCATCCCGCTGTTGTGCAGTCTCAGAGATGGGATATGTACTTAGCTTGGGATGTTGTTAGGGGCTTACGCTTATTTTTAATTTTTGTTGTTTTTGATTATTTTAGTTTCAATCTAAAATGATTGTTCTTTTGATAGTCAGCATTTCGAATGTTCAGTGTTTTATGAGTGGTAGGGCTCTCCATATGAGCAGGCCATACTGCATACTTCATGGAAATAGTTCTCCTATGAAAAGACACTAAAAGAACCATTATCCATACTTCAGGGATGTGCCCTGTAGCTAAACAAAGGACACATGTTGATGTTATTCATTAGGCAGCTAGTTAAATTGTCTACCTCTACAGAAGTTGAATTTTTAGTTTCTAAGAAAACATTTTCTCACTCTCTTATTGATGGATATCGAAAGTATTTTTTATAATGGGTATTTCACTAAGTACGTTTTAAGGGGATTAACAGCCAGTAAATTGATTGCAAGTTGTTGAGATATTGGTTAATGATTTCTTTGGGCCAGGGGGGTAAGGAATGCAGGGTTATGTGGAGTTACATTGACAGTTTCTGGTGCTACATGCATCTTCAAATGTATTTCTTATGTTTTTAGTATGAAAGAGGGATGCGCCATTTTCAATTGGTTTTGAACACTGCCTGATATTATTCCTTAATTTTCTGATGTAATTCAAACAAGGTTTATTGTCAACTATAGCTTCAGATGCTAATTTCTGTTCATTTTATACAAGCTCCTTGAACAAGGGTAAAACACCTCAAAAGCAGCAGCTGCAAACAAATCTCAGGAAAACAAAACTGAATGCGGTAGCAAACACGACCATGAGAAGCTGACCATTTATTCTTATACAACAATAAAAAAGCAAGCAAAAAATCTAGCATCCAGTAAGCGTTTTCACATTCAAATAGAATGCTTCATCAGACTGTTAACTACTCAAACATTAATTGTCTTTAAATACCATGCTATTTCATTAACAAACTGATCATATTGGAAACTCATGAATATTAAATAAATAGAACTGTGCTGTAGTAGTATTTTCCATTGTTCTAAATTCACAGTTTATAAAATCTCTCCATATATCGAGTATTAGAAACATAAATAAAAATAAATAACTTTCAAGTTAATGTTCAAAAATACATATATCAATCCATATAAAAATATATATAAAAAGATCTTATATGAAACAATATATGGAGCATATCCTTCTGATGAAAAATATAAATAGAGAAAAAAATAAATAAATAAAAATAAATAAAACATGCATCAAAACAACATAAAATAACATTTTTTAAAAACTGTATGTCAATTTATAAAGCTAAAAATTAGATCTAATATGTCTTAGCTCTATTAAAAATGTGTCTATCGAAAATATCTATAAACATTTACATGTATCAAGACAAAATATTATAAGAAATCTATATGAAACATATATACAGAGGCAAATGTAAAAAGAAATTTAGTCCACATTAAACTCTAATATTATTACACAATATATGTGAATATAAGAAAGCTGATGGAAATAACCTTAGTTCTCAATCTATCTCTGTGCATGAAAAATCATTAATGCTTAAGATTCCTGGCTGCTAAAAAAGGCCTTAAAGAGATCGTATCATTATGTCCTGTACCTCTGTCCACTTGTAGTCTCAATATCCACCTCATTTCTCTTTGTTCAGTAAAATTCTTATAGTTACCTAGCCTTACATTTCTGTATATTAATTTTATTGCCATGAACCTAAAACCATGTGTAGTACCATTGTTCATAATATGCTTTGCTAACACGTTATTTTCATCCTCCTTATTTATTGCATATATATGCTCTTTCACACGTTCCCTTAAAGTTCTATTAGTCATGCCTACATAAAACGAGTTGCATTTAATGCAAGTGGCCAGATAGATCAAATCACGTGTTTTACAATCGGCATATGTACTAAACTCATACCATGCTATTTCATTAACAAACCAATCATATTACAACTTCATGAATATTAAATACATAGAACTGTGCTGTAGTAGTAATGAAATAGCATGGTATTTAAAGACAATTAATGTTTGAGTAGTTAACAGTCTGATGCATTCTATTTGGATGTGAAAGCACTTACTTGCTACTAGATTTTTTGCTCGTTTTTTTATTGTTTTATAAGAATAAATGGTCAGCTTCTCATGGTCGTGTTTGCTACCTCATTCAGTTTTGTTTTCCTGAGATTTGTTTGCAGCTGCTGCTTTTGAGGTGCTTTACCCTTGTTCAAGGATCTTGTATAAAGTATACTTTTGATTTTGTCTCACAAAGAAGGGACATGAAGGAAGGGACCTTTGGAAGTGCTTCTCATGATTTCAATCCACTTCAAAATGGCTTGGTAAGAGAAAGCAATGACATTACATTTAAAAAACTAATATATGCTGAAAGTAACCCCTTATTAAAGTTTACAAAGACAGACTTGACCAACAAAGAAAAGGGTAGTGCTGACATCAATAGAAACATAAGCATCTTACAGTTGACAAGGAGATTAGAACAAACCCTGGAGAAATTGAAACAGACACAATGGCAAAGCAAGCAAATGGAAGCCTGTGTCAGTTTCAAGATCATTCCAAGGGGTTTATGCGTTTTAAAAATGCCTAGCTTTGGCAATATGTACCCTGACCTTTTGAGTAAGTGGCAAAAACTTAATCTCGATACTAGTTTCAATTACATAAAACTGTTACTCGAGCAGTATTTGCTATTAGAAATTGAACTAATGGCAGAGTCAACATGTATACGATCTGAACTTGAAATGGTAATGTCAATGAAAGAGATGGAAGGGCTACTCAATAATGTTAGCACCAACACTAAATTATTAGAAAATAGATTCTTTCAAGCTAACAGGAAGAAACTCGAAAGAGACTTCCTAGATTTTCAAAGAGGGAATGTCTTCGCTTGGCCACGTGAACCAAGAAGAACCAATGACACTAATCATCCATCATCTATGGTTAACAGAAGGAGTGATGAGCCAATGAGAATGGTAGAGAGGGGTGTACCTTTACACAACCACACTTCAGAAGTGGCGGAGATTCCAAATACAATGCCGGGGAATGCACAAATAGATGAAACGACTACAATGTCAAGTACTACAAACACTATATCAGGAACAGTACAAACAGGAGAGTCAATGTTGATGGCTAGCAGCACCAATACTATCGATAATGAAGGACAACAACGACACACTCACATTATATTAACAACTAATAACCTCAGCACATCTAGGGCTATGATACAAGATGTTCGAAAAAAAGAATTAAATGGAATTAATGAGAGAGCAACACCAAATTCGAACAGTGATTTTTGCCCTTTCCCTTTACCAATATGAGTACAACAGAGAGTGCCATGGTCACCAATGAATGGACCAAAGAAACACAAACTACCAGAAGAATGCCTGGAGTTTCAAAGAAAAATTCTACGACCTGTAAGTCAGACTTAGTAATTAACATTTCTCACCATGTATTAACTGAAGCACAAAATAGTCTTTTGAATAAAGGGCTCTCATTTATACCAGCTAAAGATGTTGATATTTTTGAACATGTCATAGATTTAAAAATGTTCACTAGGAATTTAAATCTTAGAATGATGTTTGATAATAGCAAAAGTAACACTTCTACTGTTTTTAAAAAACCTTCAGTGTTTATTCCACAAACACATCCTTTAGTTGAGGCCTTCGAGAAAGCGATGGAAAGTGATTTAAAAGAACTATATAATAATAAGAACATGAAATAGGATTTTTATAATCTAAATAAAGAAGAAGAGAAGGCACTTAAAGAACTGCAATTGAATAATGATATAGTTATAAGGGGAATAGATAAGGGTGGAATTACAGTCATTCTAGATACACATATGTACAAAATGAAGATGTTAGATCTATTAGCAGATAGAGAAGCATACTGTGAGATAGATTTATTGAAGTTAAATAAGACTATTAACAATGTACAGGATGAATTATATGATCTATTTTTGTGCAATGTGATTGATTTTGATCTATACAAATACTTTTTTAGTAGAGAAAATGACTGTACCCACGTTTAGAGGCTAACAAAAGGTTCATAAAGACATTATGAATCCACCATTGAGGCCAATATTGTCAAGTAAGGGATGGCTCACTGAAGCAATATCTATATATTTAGAAAAAACAGCTGAAGAAAGTTGTGGAAAGGACAGAAACAATAGTTAAAGACCCTCAACAGTTTGTGATGAGCCTCTCAGGATATACGACACCAGAGAATAATAGAGAAATTAGTCACATAGTAACTTTGGATGTGAATTCTCTGTTTACCTCGATTCCTAATGACATAGGCATAGCATATATGAGGCTATTTTTAATAGAACAAAATGTACCTAGAAATTCAATAATTAAATGTGCCATGTTGATGGACATTGTCCTTAATAATGTCTTTGTCTATGATGATCGATATTTTTTACAACAAAGGGGAGTAGCCATGGGTACCCCATGTGCGAATTTGTATGTGAATATCGTAATGGTATACTGGGAAAATACATATACAACAAGGAGTGAATACAAGCAGAATATATTGCTATACAAGCGGTTTGTAGATGATATTTTCTACTGTGGAAAGGAGAGGAAACCAGACTCCATGACTTCATTGAATATATAAATGGAACCACAACTTTTCTATTATTGACAGGTAAATGGTCAGCAGTAGAAATAGAGTTTCTAGATGTTCTTATTATAAAAGAAGATTTTACTATAAAAACACAGTTATATAGGAAAGAATGTAGGAAGAATTCTATACTACATCGCACCAGTATACACCCCCCATATTTACACTAACATAGTTAAAGGACAAGCAATAAGAGCATCTAGACTTATTAGCAGAGATTCTAAGTTTCAAGAAACAATTGGGACAATACATGGAGAATTTGAAGAAAGGGGTTACAGAGAAGAAGAAACAAATCATTTATTCAAAGACAATACTGTGAAGAGAACCTCTACAGGGAAACCATACATACATCGTAGACACCATAATGCCAGTAGAACGGGTAGAGAAAGAGAGGTAGGATGTATAAATAAACCAGTAATATCTTTCACAAACAATAATAAGATTAAAAAAATCTTTGCAAAAAATTGAATATATTAACTGTTGATGAGAAGCTATGTGCAATGGTAGGTGACTATCCCAGATTCACCTACAAAAACACTAAATCATTGAAGCGTATGTTATGCTATGAAAACAGTGAGAAGAAGTCATCCAGATCTATTAGCAAAGGGACCTTTGCATGCAGAAGTTGTAATCACTGTTCTTATATGTTGAATGATTACAAATTCATCTACCCTGATACAGGGAAGGAATATGAGTTTAGTACATATGCCGATTGTAAAACACGTGATTTGATCTATCTGGCCACTTGCATTAAATTCAACTCATTTTATGTAGGCATGACTAATAGAACTTTAAGGGAACATGTGAAAGAGCATATATATGCAATAAATAAGGAGGATGAAAATAACGCGTTAGCAAAGCATATTATGAACAATGGTACTACACATGGTTTTAGGTTCATGGCAATAGAATTAATATACAGAAATGTAAGGCTAGGTAACTATAAGAATTTTACTGAACAAAGAGAAATGAGGTGGATATTGAGACTACAAGCAGACAGAGGTTCAGGACTTAATGATAGGGTCTCTTTAAGGCCTTTTTTAGCAGCCAGGAATCTTAAGTATTGATGATTTTTCATGCCCAGAGATAGGTTGAGAACTAAGGTTATGTCCACCTGTTTTCTTATATTCACATATATTGTGTAATAATATTAGAGTTTAATGTGGACAAAATTTCTTTTTATATTTGCCTCTGTAGATATTTTCATATAGATTTCTTATAATATTATGTCTTGATACATGTAAATGTTTATTGTGTTTTCGATGGAGACATTTTAATAGAGCTAAGATATATTAGATCTAATTTTTAGCTTTATAAATTGACATATAGTTTTTAAAAATCTTATTTTATGTTGTTTTGATGCATGTTTTATTATTTTTTATTTTTCTATTTATATTTTTCATCAGACCGATATGCTCCATATATAGTTTCATATAAGGTCTATTTATATATATTTTTATATGGATTCATATATGTATTTTTGAACATTAACTTGAAAGTTATTTTTATTTATGTTTCTAATAATATATGGAGAGATTTTATAAACTGTGAATTTAGAACAATGGAAAATACTACTACAGCACAGTTCTATTTATTTAATATTCATGAGTTTGTAATATGATCGGTTTGTTAATAAAATAGCATGGTATTTAAAGACAATTAATGTTTGAGTAGTTAATAGTCTGATGAAGCATTCTATTTGAATGTGAAAGCGTTTACTGGATACTAGATTTTTTGCTTGTTTTTTTATTGTTTTATAAGAATAAATGGTCAGCTTCTCATGGTCGTGTTTGCTACCTCATTCAGTTTTGTTTTCCTCTAATTTCTGTTCATGCTTTTCTTGCATCTTTCTGACAGTTGTTTTTGTTCTCTACAAGTTTTTAGCAAGGGTATATTTAGGTTTGTTATAGAAATTCAGACAACCAGCATTTATTTATTTATTGATATACAGTCGCGATGGTGCAGCAAGCGGCTCGCCCGTTCGATTCTCTGCTGGAGCTCCTTCTGTATGGAGTCTGCATGTCCTCCCTGCGGTCCAGTGCATTAAAGACATGCAGGTAGGTGTGAGAGTGAATTGGTGTGACTTCTTTTAAGGCTGGGCATCAGGCTGACAACTCAGCGCCGCAAAATCCACTGCAGACCGGAGTTCTGCTGTGGTGGCCCCTAACCAAAAATCTTTTATATATATATATATATATATATATATATATATATATATATATATATATATATATATTTTTTTTTTTTTTGGCTTTATATTTATTTACAATGGTAGACCCCCCACAGTGGTTTGTTTTTAAATTAGTATTTACATAAAGGACTAATTTTATCAACTGTCTGGTCTAACATTCCAAAATAGGCTCTTATAATTTTAAATGTGGCAATGACTATTCAATTAAAAGATGGAAAAATGAAAAGCATGTTGGCCTTTCTGTAAAATTTTAAAGAAAAGACAAGTAAAACTAGCATTTTATTCCTAATCAAACATACAATCTTCTTGCCAAATGAAACAAAGGCTGTTAATACATTGGATAAAGCTATTTCAGTTGGCCAAAAAAAAAAAATCTTCTCCAAAATGAGGATGCATATTGTATGAGTACTTTTCAGTTTCAGTGAAAGAGAATGCATTTCCTTCTCTGTTAGTATTTAAATGTTGAAGACTTCATGGTTCAGCAAGAATTTGTTCTTGTGATATCTCAGCTATAGTAAGACAGTCAGTTTACTGTCTTTTAAAAAGAATGAGGTATTTGCTAGTATAGCAGTGTGCCTTTAAAAGACAAAATATCAATAACATTATAACTATGTAAGTATGAATATGCAGTGATTCAATGTTAAATGTTTTCTCTGCTGTATTTAAAAGTGATTTATTTTGTGGAACAAACCTCAGATCTGCTTTTCCTAATTTTAGTTTTGCTTTCTTCCATGGAAGCAGCCCATTAGCTTATACTAATAGTTGTTGATTGCTTATGTTAAGTGGTTGGATGGTTTCTTGTGGTTGGATTATACAGAGGTTTGAAGATGCAGCATATATATATATATATATATATATATATATATATATATATATATATATATATATATATATATGGAGCTGGTTCATTTCGCCAAAAGCACATTTCGCCAAATTTCATGTCACCAAGACCAAATCGCCAAAAGCACATTTCACCGAAAACTCATTTAGCTGAAAATAATAGTGTCAGTGTATATGCCCTTTTACCCACTGTAGTGAGATCCTGCTGTTAGAATATATTGTTGGAAGGTTTGGGGGATACAGCCCCCCCACATTGGGGGTCATGGGGGGTAGTCCCTACCCTAGTCTGATTAAAAGTACTTACTTACCCTCTTAACAGAAACTGCATAGTATAAAATAAGCTAGGTGGGAAGCTATGCCCCCCCACACCCCCTAATGTGGGGGGGCCGTACTTCCCACATCCCCCAACTATATATTCTAACTCCAAGATTGCACTACAGTGGTGAAAAGGGCATATACACTGACACTACTATTTTCGGTGAAATTAAATTCGGAGAAATGAGTTTTCGGCGATTTATGCACTCGACGATTTGGTCTTGCTGAAATAACATTTGGTGAAAAGTACTTTCGGCAATATATATAGTTATCTATATACATAGATAGATAGCTATAGCTTTAGATTTATATATATATATATATATATATATATATATATATATATATATATATATATATATATATATATATATATATATATATATATATATATATATATATATATATATATATATATGGGTTCCCTACGTTACACCGACAGCTCGGAAGATCGACACTCAAAACACTGACGCCAGAAGAAGAAAACCTTAAAAACATGAAAGTTCAGATGCCCGACAAACCACAATCCTGACACTTAACAAAACAAAAAGTTCACTGTTACACACAACACAAGTACACCAAAAACCTAAAAACCTACACTACAACTTACACAAAATTATCTATACACTAACCTTAACCCAGACCCTAACCCTAAGGTCCGTAACTATCGCACACTCACCTTACCCGCTCCCTAACCCTAAGTTCCCTAACTATCGCACACTCACTTTACCCGCTCCCTAACCCTAAGGTCCCTAACTATCACACAATCACCTTACCTGCACCCTAACCCTAAGTTCCTCACTATCGCACACTTACCGGGTCGTGCTCACAAGTTACCCATGATGGTGTTTTCGCTGTCGGGATTATGACTTGTCGGTCATCTGCTTCGTCATTCTTCTGGCATCGGTGTTTTGAGTGTCGATCTGAGCTAGAGAGACCAAAATGAAAAAAATGCCAGCACCAGTAATGAGCTGAGAGAACTGTAAGAGCTTTATTAAGCTGAAAAACTAGATCGGTTTCAGCACATGGCTTTCATCAGTAGAATAACACAAAAATGAAGGAAAAGTCCAACAATAAATACCTTTACCAATAAGGAAGTACGACATCATTTCCTGTCTAAATAAATAATTAATAGATGTATAAAAATATATATTCAAATAACATGTGTATGGAAAAGAAATTTATCAAACAAAAGTAAATCTGGCACATAGATATGATATAAAAAAAAAAAAAAAAAAGAAAATATTTATAATTTGTCATTAAGTCCAGGGGAAAACAAACCCCCAAGTTTGACTATCCTTTCTTGACTCCTTGACTCCTTTCTTTTTTATTAAGAATTCCATGCCATCCAGTTTTAATGGCCCGATTACCTGTAATATTATCTATGATAGTAAATGAAAATTTGGCAGTGGGATGATTCAATGTATGTCTGTATAAGGCATTCGTGACCCTAGCATTCCTAATATCACTCAGATGTTCAGATATTCTGATTCTGAACTGTCTAGAAGTCTGACCAATATAAAATGCTTGACAGGTACATGTTGCAAGATAGACAATCCAATCTGTACTGTAATTACCAAAACAACGAATATTATATAAATGTCCTGTGTTCTTACTGGTAAATGTTTTGGTTTTAAATATATAAGTGCAAAAACTGCAGTGTCCACAAGGGTATGTTCCAACTAGTTTTTCACCCGTTATAGTCCTTTGATAAAGAGTATCATCTCTTGATGTTATTTTATTGTAGTAGAGAAATGAGATCCCAGTGTCTTACCCTTTCTATATGAAAAAGAACACCTATCCCCCAAATGGTCCTCTAATAAAGTATGAGACTTCAGTATGTTCCAATGTTTGTCTACGATCTCCAAAAGATGCATAATATTTCTGCCATATGTAGTGACAAATCTCAAGGTCTCCTGATTAGTCCGCCTATGGTGTTTTCTATATTCCAATAAAGCATCCCTAGTCTGATTTTTACTCCATTGCATGGCTGAACAAACCGTATGTCTGGGATATCCCCTTGTGACAAACCTGTTAGCAAGATCTTCATGATGTTGTCTCAAATCTTGTTCAGAGGAACATACCCTTTTAACCTGCAAGAACTGGGATTTGGGAATATTATTGATATTATGCTTTGGATGTAGACTGTTGGCATGTAACAAGGTGTTATATTCTGGGAATTTGTGGTATACAGAGGTTTTAAGGGTGTTATCTGGTTGACGCTGTAGAAAAACATCAAAAAAATGTATTTCATTATGATGGTAGTCAACCGTAAACTCCGCACCCCATATATTTCCATTAAGATGTTCTACAAACTCCTGTAAATAGTCACTTCCCCCTTTCCAAACTAGCCAACAATCATCCAAGTACCTTCTCCAGATGTCAATTTCAGGTATATATATATATATATATATTATGAAGCTCATCATAAATGATATGTTCCTCAACATACCCCATATAAAGGTCAGCATAGACAGGTGCAAACGAAGCACCCATAGCTGTGCCCTGTATCTGCCAATAGCAATCCTGTTTGAAATAAAAAACATTTTTCGTGAGTATATGTTCAGCCATACAAATCAATAATGTATTGAATCCAGGGGAATAAATGCTGGCTTTGTTCAGCCAAAAATCCAATGCAGCTAATCCAGCCCAGTGTGGAATACTGGTATAAAGAGATTTGACGTCAAGAGTACACATTAGCCAATGTGGCTCTAATTGTGAATCTGAAACAATTTGTAAAAAATCTGTGGTGTCTTGGAGTCTAGCTCTAATCAATGACAAAAGAGGTTTAAGTTTATCAGTAAGGAAAACAGACAAGGGTTCAGTGAGTGATCCAATCCCTGACACAATGGGTCTACCCGCCGGTTGATGAAGAGATTTGTGGATTTTTGGTAATAGATATAAATACTGTTTTGCAGGGTCCATAACCATTAAATGTGACTTGATCTTATCAGAGATAATACCCGCCTCTACTGCCTCCTGTAAAAAGTCATCAATTTCTCTTTTAAAATTAGGTGTGGGGTCAGTGGTCATCCTTATGTAATGATGAGGGTTAGACAAATCTCTATTTCCCCTCATCCCAATTATAATCGGCATCCATGACTACAACTGCACCACCCTTGTCAGCAGAAAGGATGACTATATCAGTATTATTCCTGAGGTTTGTTAGGGATAGTTGTTCAGCTCTTGATAGATTGTGTTTAATGGTATTTTCCGAACCCAAGTGAAAATGCAGATCTTTGATAACTGCCTGCTGGAAAATAGCCACATGTTTGTCCATTGGAGGGTTAAAGGTAGATCGATGAAATCTGAATTGAGAAGATCTTTGAGAAGGATCTGGTTGATCCTGTTGTCTGAAAAACAAGTTAAGATTAACTTTTCTACAGAATGCAATAATGTCTGAAACTAAAGAACTTTCATCTACAAAAACACCAGGGATGAATCCAAGACCTTTATTTAGTAATGCGTATTCATCCGGTGATAGAACATATTTAGAAATGTTATGTACATTAGTACACTGAGTGTCTATTTCACTACTGACAAAAAGAGGTCTTCTAAGCTTTTTACCCTTGTGTTTTCTGCCTCCCCTATGTTTCCTACCCCTAAAGGGTCTCCTAATATGCGTCCCCTTTTTGAATTTGGTGAGTCACCAGTACCAATGGATTCCGTGTCTGTTGTAGAGGACTCCTCACCAGAGGTTGTGTTAGTAAAAATACCCTTTTTGAGTATAGATCTAGGTCTCTTTTTGCGAACATATGTAGGATTCTTAGTGCCTTGAGCAAACCTTACCCCCTTGTGCGACTCAAACTGCCTTCCTCTATCATAATCCTCCCTGTCCCTCGAGAATTTATGAAGCTTCTTAGTTTTAAGATTATTTTCAAGAACCAAAAGTTCCTTAGATAATTTGCTCAGGTTGTCTTTGAAATCATTATGATCTTCAAACTTTTTCAAGTCATTGCAAATCTTTTCAACTTCCAAAATATTAGTCTGAACTGTTCTGCCATAAAAGGATGCCAGTATATTCACAAATGACATAGATGCTTGTTGCTGGGCTAACTGCCAATCTTTAAGTAAAATATCATCAGGTGTGCCAACCAATGGTTGAACCTTTGACCTGAGCCCTCTTGGGGATATTTTTTGATTCTGATAAGCCTTAAACAGTTTTAAATGCCAAATATTTGTCCTTAATGTTTTAATTTTCTTACCCAGCTGGCTAAACAAAAAAAAGCAACCGTCAACTGGATCTAGTGCTTGGCCTTCAGCAAGGCCCACTGGCAAAGTACCAATGCCAAAAACCTGAATATCATCATTATCCGCACACAGGCTGGAAAGTAACCTTTGTAGATCCATGACAATAAGTTGCCTAGATGGAAATATTCATTTTTTTTTTCCTCAGACAAACAGAACCAATCAACAGTACAACCTGGTCAAATATATATAGGAACACTAATAAATATCCCAAAAGATATATATCAGTTTGAGCCGCACAAGGATGATATGGTTAAGCCCTTAACCAAAAGTTGGTTAATATATTAGTCCCTGATAATAGTAAGGCTATAAAGATATAAGTCAACAACTAAGCTGTCAACCAAATTAATATGAAAAAAACTTCGTATTATTATGACAGTTATGATAGTAGACCTATAGTAAGGAATTCAATTATAAGCACACAAGGTTAGTGTTTCAGTAGTCCCATCCTGAATGATTATATTAAATTATGCCGTAATACTAATCAAGAAAAATATCCCTGAATTCAAAAATATAAACTTGTATAGTCCTGATAAAAAATAATGACTAATAGGTATATATTATATTTGTAAGTGACCAAGAGGGAAAATAATGGCCATCAATAGGTATAAGGTGTAAAACATGAGTATAAATAAGATACTCTAACCAAGATAATACACTATATATAAGTCCCTGTCCTGATGAAACAAAAAATAGATAAAACTGGACACCCTACCTAAAAGAAGGGTACAAAAATTATCCTACAGTATTAGGCAACACTGCCATAAAGAGTTACTACTAGGAAACAGAAGTTTTTTAAGAAATACAGTTTGCATATACTAAACTGACTCAAAAAGACATATCTTGCTGTTGTTCAACCTGAATATGCACCAATATAAACATTGGAAAAATCAAAAGTTCTTAACTAAATTATTAATTATCCTTAGAGTGAACAATAAAGCATAAAAATGATTATTACAGTTGTTGAACCACATGGTTCTAAAACCATAAGAATAAGTATATTACTGATGCAATGAAAAATAAAGCATGGAATCTGAACATAATCCAATACAAAGAACAAAGTCCCAAATGTTTGTAAACCACTTGCACTGAAGTTCGATCCTTGAGATCCAGGTCGCAAATGTGATGGCAATATATACAGTACAAAAACGAGTGTCTATAACATTGCTAAAGTCACCACATGTTATACATACGTTTCCCTCAGTTATTAAGTCTCCATAAATCAGTAAAGTGTCCATCCAACCATCATAGTGATAAAACGACAAAATAAGTTTTGCAGTACCAACAAGGAATGCTCATATGACTAATATTGACCTCAAGATGCCCCCAAAGCAAAAAAATGTACCTGAAAAAGCACTATTTGTAATAATAATCCAATAAAGAACTTCCCTTAGTCCAAAAAAAAGGATGAAAAACTGCTATATCACCATCGCCTGTTGAAAGACATGAAATAATGTCCTTGTTGATTTTGAAACATAAGTCCCACACATTTAGAATCCCATAATAACTGAAGAAACCTTAGCTATCACGAACCGTACTCTCCACGATCCAAATGTGTAGTGATGCTGTGAAGGACTACTGAAAATAAGGCAAACCAAGTAGAAAGTAGCAAAACTGGTGTACAATCCACTAGAACCAGATTAAAGTTATTCCAAAACACATGCGACAAAAAAAGTTTTCAAAAAAACGAAGAAATGATGTGGGTACAAAAGCAAACAGCCGATGAGGAGCCCTCCTTCACAGACACAGGAACACCAAAAAATGGCGCTTCTTCTTAGCCCATTAGAACGCCAACAGCCAGCAAAATGAAACAGAGTAGGCAAAAATTGAAGCTAGCAAGTATGGCTGATGCAAGGCAACCAAGCTAGAGAGACCAAAATGAAAAAATGCCAGCACCAGTAATGAGCTGAGAGAACTGTAAGAACTTTATTAAGCTGAAAAACTAGACCGGTTTCAGCACATGGCTTTCATCAGTAGAATAACACAAAAATGAAGGAAAAGTCCAACAATAAATACCTTTACCAATAAGGCAGTATGACATCATTTCCTGTCTAAATAAATAATTAATAGATGTATAAAAATATATATTAAAATAACATGTGTATGGAAAAGAAATTTATCAAACAAAAGTAAATCTGGCACATAGATATGATATAAAAAAAAAAAAAAAAGAAAATATTTATAATTTGTCATTAAGTCCAGGGGAAAACAAACCCCCAAGTTTGACTATCCATTTCCTTTCTTTTTTATTAAGAATTCCATGCCATCCAGTTCTCTCAGCTCATTACTGGTGCTGGCACTTTTTCATTTTGGTCTCTCTAGCTTGGTTGCCTTGCATCAGCCATACTTGCTAGCTTCAATTTTTGCCTACTCGATCTGAGCTGTCTGTCTAATGTAGGGAACCCATATATATATATATATATATATATATATATATATATATATATATATACATATATATATATTTATTTATTTATATAAGGATCTATATCAGATGATTGAGCTTTCAGAAACTCGAAATTCATACAGACGAGACCATATGATTGAGTTTCCGAAAAGTCAAATATCAAAACCCCCCACAAAAATTTACTTGTTTGTTTATGCAGGTCTCCCCTGAGCTCACACCGCCTGCAAATTATATATACCAACTCTGAGTTTGCACTACAGTGAAGACAAGGGTACATTTCTTGACCCTTGCTGTACTGCAATCTCCATTCAACAGCTTCAAGTTTTCAAAAACTCAATTAGATGGTCTCAACCATATGAATTTTGGGTCTATATTAGAACATCGAAGTTTCAAAACATCGAATGCTCTAATATCAACCCCTATTCAGCGAAAGCTGAAAACATCGAACATACAGAACAGCAAATTTTTTCATAGGGAAAAAATTTGCTGTTCCAAAACACATACAACACAAGCACACCAAACAAACAGAAATTCACACACATACACCTAAAATCTTACACCTAACCCTACACTAAACTATACACACACCACTAACTATCCACTTACCTTAACCCAAACCCTAACCCTAAGGTCCGTCACTATCGCACACTCACCTCACCCGTGCCCTAACCCTAACTCACTTACACCTGACCCGCGCCCTAACCCGCCATAACCCTCACGTCCACACAATTTCACACATACCTGATACCGTGCCCTAACCCTAACTCACCTAACCCGCCCTAACCCTCACGTCCACAAATCACACACATACCTAACCCACACCCTAACCCTAACTAACCTAACCCGCACTCAATCGCAGACTTACCTGAACCTGACCACTGAAACTTTCCACCACAGCATTGAAAATACCGAAGCAACAGATATAGACAACCAAATTCTTTCCCTAGGAAAAAATTTGATTTACTGTTGCTTCAATATTTTCAGCTTTCGCTGAATAGGGGTCGATATTAGAACATTCGAAGTTGTGAAACTTTGATGTTCAAATATAGACCCTGATTTTCAAGTTTCTGAAAACTCGATCAAATGATAGGGAGCTATGTGTGCGTGTGCGTGTGTGTGTGTGTGTGTGTGTGCGCGTGTACGTGTGCGTATGTGTGCGTGTGTGTGTGTGTGTGTGTGTGTGTGTGCATGCGTGCACACACACACACACACACACACACACACACACACACACACACACACACACACACACACAAACACCTGCTAAGTGTGTGTTGATATTTTTATTATAAAATATTGGGATATTTTCTGAAATCTCAAAGCACAGAGCAAATCCAGTTCCTATTGTAGATGTGTTAACTGATTAGCATGTGTCATGTCTTTAATAAAGTAAAATGATTCACAAAAATATATACTATCTAATATACAATAAAATCACTATAACTAATGAAATGTTTTTCAATATTCAATATCATGATTTATTTTTACAATACTTTATTTTTTCATAACCTGCTAAATAATATTCTAGTATAGTTTTATTTGTTCTTTCATTTCTCCACCCTCTGTACCTCAAGATAATCCTTCTTCTTGTTAACTGGGTGCAAACAGTATTTGTTTAAGAAAAAAAAAAGAATCAGGTAAATGTCTGCTAACTGATATCAGTATATAGCCTCAAGCAGTATTGTGCACAAGCTAGAAGATTCTTTGGGCAAAAAAGGCTATAGTTTGAAACAGGCAAGTGAATAATACTACATTAACATGTCTTTGGTGCCATAGCAATATTTACTTAGATACTGTTTAGAGCTCCTTTGATATAGTTCACTGATGCCCGGAAGACATTTTGACTTTTAGTGGACTGACTAAAGACTTAAGACAAATGCTCAGTGTTTCATACCAAAGTCTTATTGCATAGTGATGTATCTTGTTCTAAACTTTCATTGCTGTGCAGACATTTTGGACAGAGGGATGGAGACCGAGTGCATTAATTACTTTTTGTATTACATGTAGTAAATCATTCAGCAATGTTTAAAGTGCTACTAATGAACATGAGTTTCTCTTGTTGAATTTTTCCAAATCGTTTAGGTTTCTAATACCAAACAGCAGGAATTTACCATGTTCCTAAGTCAGGGTGTAATTAAAGTTCATGAAATTAGTATTGTTTCAATCTCTGATTCTAGCCAAAAGTACTCTTCGCAGCACCTGCAATGTGTCCATAAGTGACTCATTCTGCAATTCAAACAGGGTTACATGTATTGGTATCATATCTAAATATGATTATAGATTATTTTTTATGAGACCCATTGCTCCTACTACTATTGCAACTGTATGTGTATCTTTCTTCCACATTGCCCTCATTTCTGCCTGCAAATACTAGTATTTTATGACTTTGTGTCTCTCTGTACTTAAGACACTGCAATCGCTGGGTGTAGCAATTTCCATGATCAGTGCTACTGTTGTTTTTTTTCATGGACTACTATATCTGGTTTTCTTTTTTTTTTTTTAATTTTTTTTATTTTATTTTTGAATATCATATTTTGTTAAACATTTTATGAATACATAACAGGTAACATATATGCCATTTTATAACCTGTAAACTACAAAACTATATATAACTATATACATTGGTGTCTATACAGAAGAAAGCACTAAATACTTTTTAAACACATTGTGAAGAATGATATATTAGTTTATATATCTTTGTCCATTTTCTCAAATATTTCCAGAATTTTCATCCAAGAGTTGTAGAATGATATAGGTCTGGTAGCTCTACTTTTCAGTGTGGATATTTCTATACATCCAACTGTTAAAGATAAGTTTTTAAATTCCTTGAAAGTGGGAGAAGTCGCACTTTTCCAGTGAATCGCAATGATTTTGCGTGCTACTGCCATTAATGTCCATAAGATTTTAAAGTATTTTTCAGGTACACAGTCCAGGATGGGAGAATTACATAATATCATTGATTTTTTTAATTGATAATCATCACTGAAGAAAATCTGGAAAAAATAGTTAATATTATTCCAACACAAAGTGAGACATTTACATTCATAAAATACATGGTGCCAGTCAGCTCTTGTTTTAGTCTGACATCTCCAGCATCGATCCTCACTATCAAACAATTTAGCTAATTTTTGTTGAGTATAAAAACTTCTGTGTAAATATCTCCAGGTGAGTAGTTGCCAGTATAATGATAATGTTGACTGTTTTGAGGATTTTAAGATAGTTTTTTTTTCTTCCTCGATGGGAGGGTGGTTGTTTATCTGTGTGAAATAGTCCTAGTAAGTGTTAACAGGGTAGACTTTTGTTTTTTTTTTTAATAATTTTATAAATATTAGACAGGTAACCCCTACCTTGATAAGGTTGAGTTGTGATTATAATAAAATATTCAATTAATTTTGGAACATTATGTCTGACTGAAGCTTGCATTTGTTCAGTTTTGTTTATAAGATATTGTCTTAAATTTTGCAGAAGCAGCCATGAATCATTGTTTATATTATATTTGCTAATTATTTGTTCATTAGTTAATGTTTTCCCTTGTTCTGTCAGTTGGTGCCAATAGCTTATTGAGCCTTTCTTAAGTGAATTCATTTTCTGAGTTTGGAATGTATCAACGATAGTGGGTGTAAATGTTATGAGAAAAGTAAAAAAAAAACACAAATTTATGTTTGGGACTTTGTTTATGTATGCTTTGAAAGTTGTTAATGTGATACTTATATATTTTGAGGGCAATTTGTTACTTTTAATCTTCCCCACTAAATGGTTCTTTGTCATCCAGACTAGAGGTGATGGTATGATATTTAGATGGTCTTGTATATGCTTGTGAATAATGTCTATATAAATCTGTTTATGTATTTGTTTCCAAATAGTAAAGTAGTGGGTATTTGACAATAAAGTTATATTTTTAATAACAGAGAATATAATGTGTCTATGTCTGGTAAATTAATTCCACCATCCTCCCAATTTGGTAAATGTCTATTCAAAGCAATACTGGGTTTGCTTGGAAACTATAACAAGTTCAATATTAATTTGTTAAATCTTTGAATGATATACTTGGGAGGTAGGAGAGAAAAATGTTGTATTAGATATAGTATCTTAGGAAAAAATATTGATTTGATTAGATATAGTCTGTCTGCCATTGTAAACATATATTTGTTCCAGGTAGATATTGTTTGCTCTCGCCAGCAAAGAGGTTTTCTCCGGTTCGATCCCTCGGGGTGGCTTCTTCTGTGCGAGTCTGCTGCCTCCCTGTGGTGTGTCCGGTGGTCGTTCCTCCGGGTGTTCCCAACCCTCCAACAAGACATGCTGCAGGTGGATTGACACTCTAAATTGGCCCTAGGTGTGCGTGTGCAGTGTGTGCTGGTTCAGGGGGCCACGCCGGCACTCAGACTGGCCAAAAAAAAACTCCACTGCCATTCAATGTGCAGACAAGGCGATCCGTGGGTAACCGAAAGCCGAAAGAAGAAGAAGAAGAAGAAGAAGATATTGTTTGCTCTATTTTCTCCAGTATTTTTTATAGTTGTATATAAGTGAGTCAGTTAAATCCTCAAGCAGAGTTATAACTAAGTATTGTATTTTATCTACTGCTAAGTATTTAGAGTATTCTTTGATTAAATATTTGTTTTAGTATTGCATAGCATGATTTTTGTTTTGTTTTCATTAATCTGCAAACCTGAGACACTTTGAAAATGATTTATATCACTAAATAAAGATTGCAAAGATGTGTTAGTGCCTGAGATGGTTAGAAGAATGTCATCGGCAAAGAGCTGTAATTTAAGGTTTAATGTTTTATTAATGTATATGCCTTTAATATTGTTATCTGATCTAATCTGATTTTCAAAGGGTTCAATAAGTAGTACAAATAGCAGTGGTGATAAGGAACAACCTTGTTTAGTTCCTTTTTTAATTTGTATAGGACCTGATCTATGTGAACCTATTTTGACATATGCAAAAGAATCTTTATGTAATGACTGGATAAGTTTGTTAAAAGTTGAGGGAAATTTATATTCTTTTAATACTAATGCAAGGAAATTCCAGTTAACCGAATCAAAGGCTTTGTTAATGTCTAGGGAGATTATGTTTAAATCTGAGTTTGTATGTTTACTATAATCAATTAGTGATAGTATTCTTTTAAGATTGTTGTGTATGTTTCCTCCTTTAATAAATTCAGTCTGGTCTTTGTGGATTAACATGGGGAGAAAGTGTTTGATCCTATCTGCATATATTGCCATGAACATTTTATAGTCAATGTTTAACAGGATTATTGGTCTGTATAATGAGCATGGTTTCTCATCCTTGCCTATTTTAATTATTGGGGAAATCAAGGAGTATTTCCAGGAGGGTGGAATATTTATATCTTGCTTAACTATGGTATATACTTTTAAGAGTAAAGATATAGCTTGACTGGGTATTAATTTGTACATTTCTGGCAACGTTATCAGTTTTTCAATTTGTGATTTCAGTTGCGTCATGGTAATTGATTTATTTATAATATGTATTTGTTCTTGCGTTAGCCTAGTGGAAATTTTATTTTTAAGATAATTATTTATATCTTTGGAGTGAGCTTCCTGGGGATTTGTGGAATTATCAGAGTTATATTGAAGTCTAAAGGCTTCTAAAATTTCATTTAGATCTGTAGCTTTTTTCTTAGTATTAGGAATATATAATTCTTTTATTTGCCTGGACTTGATTATTTTTTTTGTTCTGTTGGCTATTTATCTCTGGTGTGTTGGATTTGTGGTATAGGAATTTAGTTTTATTTTTTCTAAATTAATCATAATCTTATGATGTAGTATTTCTGTATATTTGTTATTTGTTTGTATTAGTTCTTGTACTGGTTCAGTGTCCCCTTTTTGAATTTTTAACTTCAGATTGTTAGCTTTATTTTGTAGTTCTAGTAAATATTTATTCCATATTTTCCTTTTATTGATGTACCAAGACAGTATTTTCCCATATATACATGCTTTTAGTGAGTCCCAGATATATATTTCTGAAATGCCCTCTGTAGTGTTCAGTTCAATGAATGTTTTGACTTCTTTTTCAAAAAATTCTTTGAAGTCTGTTAGCTTTGTGATATAAGAGGGTATTCTTGTGATGGGTTTTGTGTTTGTAGGTGAGAGTTCTATTTCAAAGACTAGAGCATTATGATCCGATAAAGGACAATTTATAATTTTAATTTTATCAGTTTTTGTTATTAAGTCATTAGATACATTTATCCTATCTTTTCTAGAATTAATCTTGTGTCTAAATGAGTAAAAAGAGTAAATTAATGAATCTGGATCTGCATAATCATTTATATCTTTTATATATGCTGTATCTTTAAACATTAAAAGCACGTGTGATATAGGTTGCTTTCTTCTTGTGGTTTTTTAATCCATATCCTTGTCATCTGTTATACAATTAAAATCACCGGCTATTATCAGGCTGCCTTTAGATAAATGTATTATGTCTTCAGAATGATGTTTAACTGTTTCATTTCCTAGTCCTGGTATCCAATATAAGTTGATCAAGTTGTATATTTTTCTATTTAATTCAATAGACACCAGACAAAACATACCAGATGTTTCTTGTTGAATGTTAATTATTTTATGTGGTATAGTTGTATTATGGAGTAGAGCGGTGGTACGGCGGTAGCGTTGTTACCTCACAGCAAGAGGTTCTCCCATTCAATTCTCGGTGTGGCTTGGGAGTGCCTTCTGTGTGGAGTCTGCATGTCCTCCCTGCAGTTTGGGTAGCATTCGAAAGACATGTGTGTGTAAATGGGCATGCCTTCATTGAAGGTTGGGCATCAAACTGGCACCTCAGCATTTCGTAAAAATCTATTGCCAATAATTTGCGGACTGGAGTTCCACTGTGGCGACCCCTTAAAAACCGAAAGACAAACAACAACAACAAGTTGTATTATGGAGTAGTATAGCTACTCCTCTCTTTTTTTTGTTTTTATTGTGTGCTTACTAAAACTTTGTAATTATTTATATTTAAGCTCTTTATGTCTCTATCTAGTAGGTGTGTCTCTTGTAGGAATAGTAATTGTGGCTTGTGTAGAGTTACATATTTGAATAGACTCCTCCTTTTGATACTATTGTTTATACCATTAACATTTATAGACAAACATTTCCTGTTTCACTATTGAGTTGGATTTTGTATAATAGTATATATATATATATATATATATATATATATATATATATATATATATATATATATATATTTATATATATATATATATATATATATATATATATATATATATGTATTTTTTTTTTTTTACTCTTGGTAGGATTTGAATAGTATGATATTAAATGCTTTTTAGGTACATATGCTGTGTATTTCTGATAAGACACCAAACCACTGTAAAAAAATGAATAAATGAACTGTTGAATATGTAATTTTTAAATGTAAAACACATTTCCTATTCCTGTGTTCCTATGAGGTAAAATACCTCTTTGCTTGACTAGATGAACTACCCAACCAAACATTCTAAATTTGTGAATAGTGTTTAAATTAATCTCTCTAAACTTCTTAACATTATGTAACAGTAATTATAGGTCTTAGGAAAATAATACAATCAGCCAGTAAATATATATCAGTAAATCTATCGATATTTATGTGTCCAATTTGTTACAAGATGTTTAATATGCCAGAATTAGGTTACATTTTTTATATGCCACATATTGATTATTATCATGGTGCATGTAAGCTAAAAATGATTATGTGGCTAGTGTGTCTCCAATTACTTCTTCATATCTGGAGTATTAATTAGTACTTGTTTCCAGTCATAAACCAAAGTCAAGACTTTACATTTAGTGCTATCCAAAACAATATGGCAAGTTACAAAACATTTTGATAGTTTAAAGTTGTTCTTACATATTAAATTCTGAGATAAAACACTTGAGTATTTCTATATTGAATAATACTTTTATCAAAGTATTAAGTATTTTATATTAGATTTCACTGTAGCATTTCTGTTCATATTTGATTATAAAAATAAAAGCATTTCAAAGTCAACAATAACCTTGTGAGTAGTCAACAAACTATATAGAATATTTCTTAAAATTGTTTTCAAGGACTTATTTAAGCAAGTCAGTTGTTAATATATATGGATTTTCTTCAAAAAAGTAAGAAATCATGTGAGCAGGAACCATCAATCCTTTATATATATATATATATATATATATATATATATATATATATATATATATATATATATATTTATATATATATATATGGGTCTAGGTTAGAAGATCGACAGCTGATATAACCGACAACGGATTAGCGGGTGCCAGATGATCGACACTTTCGAAGACCGATGAAAACTCCGGCGCCAGGATAGTGAGTTGGAAAGAAGGCTGTGTGAGTATGCGGTGTTGACAGACGGATAGTGACAGTCTGTGGGGATAGGGGTGGGTTAAGTGAGTTAGGGTTAGGCGCGCAGTGGTAAGTGTGGTAGTGGTATTTTTTGGGTTAGGGCGGGTTAAGTGAGTTAGGGTTAGAGGCGGGTTAGGTAAGTGTGTGGTAGTGGCAGTTTTTTTGGGTTAGGGGTGGGTTAAGTGAGTTAGGGCTCGGTTTGCTGAGTGTGCGATAGTGATGGACCTTAGGGTAAGGGTTAGGGTTGGACATAGTTGTGTGTGTGAGGTTTAGTGTGGGTTTGTGAGGATTTTGGTGTGCTTGTGTTCTGTGTGTGGTTTTGGATAAGGGATGTGTTTTGTTAGTTGATTGTTGTTATTGTGGTGTGTAGGGTTTCGTGTTTGTGGATCGTCTGTTACTTGTTTGTCGGGCATGTGAGGTGTCGTGTTTATGGTTTGTCGATAATGTGGTGTCGATGTTTTTGTTGTCGGTGAAAGTGGCTGTCGATCTTATGACCTAGAACCGTATATGTACATATACATATATATATATATATATATATATATATATATATGTATATATATATATATATATATATATATATATATATATATATGTATATATATATGTGTATGTATATATATATATATATATATATATATATATATATATATGTATATATATATATACATATATATATATATATATATATATATATATATATATATATACACATATATGCATACGTATATACACACACACATGCTGTTATATATATATATATATTAGAATCTTTCCAATTTCACACTATCTTGTTTCATAATATCTTTGTGTCATATGTATCTTCTATTATTATTTCAGAATTAGTTTCGATGTTATGTTTCTCTGCACTAATAAGATCATTTCTGAAATAGTAACAGCATTGTGCATATTCAGTAAGCAATTTTACAATATTTTAATAACATAGCTTTAAGGAAGTAGCCTTGTTTGATTTCATACACTGAAGTTTGTATGGTTTGTCAGGAAATATCTCTGCTTTGTTTACTTCTGAATAATACTCGTCTATTGTGCAGTCTGTGCAATAAGCTGAACAGCATTACAACATTTTACATACAAAATAATAATAACAACTGCTGTAATAGATAGAAAATTATTGTACTTCAAGAGAGAGATCAGCTCTGTTCCATTTAGACTATGTTAGCACTCAAGCACAGAACATGTATTTTGCCGAGACATATATGTAATCTTTGTTATTTATCAATATTTCTATAAGTGTAGAGTATGTATATCTTGTGATAGCTGCCTAGAAGCATCCTTGACTGCAAAGCCGCATAGTTTCATCATGTTAACCTTAAAAGGTTTACTGCTGTATTATTTTTTTTTAAATAAATGTTCTATTACTTGTAATATGAATGGCCTTTTCAAATCAAATAAAACAATGTTTTTTTCCTTGTAAAATTCTAAGAACTTGGTGATTTAGTTGAAATTCATTGTGAGAGTAAGTGGAGTAATTTATTGCTTGCAAAGTTAATGAGATCGTCAAAGAAAGATAAGTATGCAATGTCGCATTTCATTTATCTCTCTTTAATAAAAATTTGGGCAGGAAACAACAGTAAAGTGGTTTTCTCTGAGTGTTATGTCTGTGGTCCAATACTTTTATTATTTTGAAGTTACCAACTGAACAGTGTCAATCTATGTGTAAAATAAAGTGGCTTAAAATGTATTTTCAGAATATTCTGTATTTATCTGCATCATATTAACAGCTCGTAACTTGCCAGAATTTCCAGCTTCAAGATGTTATGTGTATTAAAGTTATCAAGTAGGGAGAGTGAGTAATTGGTCGGGAGTGCTTAATGATGTGGCTGTGATGCTGGGTGAGAGGCAGGGTTGGGGCGGGGCTTATTACTGTGCATCTGGTGGGGCTATGAATCTCTAAACGATCGGATCTGTAATGTGTTTTGTGTTCTATATACAAACAAAAAGTCTCAACATGATTTGAACTAGCTACCCAATCAATCACTCCTCTGCACCAGCCCCAGAACCCACCTGGTTCCTCAGACTCCTTTAACCCCTCATGAACAGTGCAAACAGCAGCAGGGGGGCAAACACATAACCAACATCAATCTGCCAATCCTCTCCACAATCAGCGCCATGCTTTTATCCTGCAAAGGTCGGCCCTCACTTTGAATGTCTTGTCATATGCTAATTCCTTGTTATATATATGCACAGCACGTGCCGTGCATCTGCTTAGCAGAATCGCAAAACAAGTAATTATCACAGTATGCCACCTAACCATTGACAGAGCTTCAGCACTTTAAACGATCAATTCATTTAAAATATTTACATTTAAGGCTTTGAGTGTCAAAACAGAATGGCAACACCACTCTTCAGTTGAGATTCATGATGAAAAGCTCCAATGGAAGGCATAGGAAGGGAGAAAATCACATAAATGTATAATCCAATGAATTTAAAACATGAAAGAACTACTTTCCAAAAAAAAAGAAATATAGCAGCTGACTAGCCTGCTATCCAATGTTTACTGCAATATGAGTGTTTGGTTCACTGAGGTATTAAATACCCATTAGAGATGTGTAAATAAGTAATAGTGGTGTCGCTCTGGGAGAAGAGTATGTGTTTGAGGTTAATGTCACTTTCTCTTGATGTTGTGATTGAAGACGTTCAGAAGTCAACACACATAAGCTGAAAGCACTCACAGTGGAGATTTGATGTGTTTCTGTGTGACTGTAACTATGTGAGTCAGACTAACATCTCGAGGATGAAACGGGAAGAAAATTGGTGATTTCTCCTTTATAGTGAAGGTGAAGCTCATGCTGCTAAACAGTAATGTTCGCAAGTATATAATTTATATGCAAAACTATCTATTTGATGAGTTTGTAATATGTTAAACAAGACTAAATATGAAGCATTGGTTAATCACTTCAACAAACATTCACTTCAGTTTGAAGCATTTGATTTTGCAACAATGCGTCTAGAATAAATTTCTATTCATTAATGTTATCTAAATAAGTTTGTTCCATTCATTTATTAATTTAATAGATTTATTTGTTCCCATGTTACTGGTGACCCACAGAATGACATTTGTATTTGTTAATGATCTATACTTAATGAGTGAGATGTATGCTAAATAGAGATTTATATGTTTTGACTAATGAATATAAATGAACCCTTAGATGATTATAAAAAAATAAAAAGTGATATTATTGTAATGACACAGTATGAAGGATTTAAAGACAGAAATGTTAGTATATTATTTCTATGTTAGAGAAAATCTACAAAGTGAGAGACATATCTGTATAGTGTTTGTTTCAATCATATGGCATATGTTAAATGTTATTTTATGTATTTTGTCAAATAAATATCAGTACTAAGTAAAGTTAAGTATATAAAGTAATCTAAGTATACTATAATATTATGTGTATATGGACTGTAATGATTTTAAGAAATGTGTTTACTTTATATTAAGTTCTGATACACTTAAATGAATAACTATACAGGGAAATGTGTTGTTTGGATGAGTTGTTTACCAGGATGTATTCTTACTGCTCGTATAACATTAATTAAGACATTTAAATATACATCACAAAAGATTCATTTGTCCTTTAGTTTTTCTTCTTCTGTTCTATGATCTTCCAGTTATTTACATCTGCATTTCTTTTTGGAGTAGTATTTGTCCAGTCCATAGACTCTTCTTGTGTTAAGATGTTATTATTGGTGAGATATTTTATTGCCAAGTCCACTGTTTCAAATATTTTTGTTCCTTCTGGTAGCAAAATTCTAAGTCTTGCTGGAAACAAAAGGTGTGTTTTCAGTTGTTTCTTCTTTATGGTTTTTATTACTGGCAGAAATTATTTTCTTTTGTAAAATACTTTTGCAGAAAAGTCAATATCAAATCTAATTAATGTATCATTATATTTGATTTGTGAGTTTGTCCAGGCATTTTTAAGCATAAGTTCTTTATCCTGTGTGGAGAAAAGTCTCACAATTATAGATCTTGGTTTATTTTTGTTAAAGATGTATTTCCTAAAGATGTTAAAGACCTGTGTGCACGTTCTATGCCATATGAAAGGGCTTCAGGCAATTTCAGCGCATTTGGCATCCAAGTGGTGAGGAAGTTTATTATATTGTCCCCTTCAGCTTTTTCTGGTAAACCATATATCCGGATGTTGTTTCTTCTTAAACGATTTTCCATATCATCAAACTTATCCATCAAATATGTATTTTGTTGAAGCAGAAATTCTGTTTGTTTTTCCTGTTATAAAAGTCTGGAGTCAGTCATTTAAAGACTGTTCCATGAGTGAAATTTGCCCTTTCTGTGGTGTAAAAATTTATTGAAGTTATTCTAATTGCTGTCAACATCTCTCTTTAAAGGAATCAATTTTGTTGTTCATCTTGTCAGCTTTAGTTGTGAGTTCCTGAATGTTTGAGATAAGCAAATGCAATTCATTTTTTAATGAAGGATCCTGTGCTGAGTTCTTGAGATGGCTCATAATGAATAGCTGATGGTGGCAATGATTTTCTAGTAGTTTGTTTGACAGAAATTTTTTCCTGCCAACTAGTAAGATTTCTTCTATAGATGCTCCAAGTTGTTTTAAGTCTTTTGGCAGTAGAAATATCCTTAGTTTGTTCCTTATTTTATAAAATTCATGTCAGAAATAGCAGTAAGGTAAGAGAGCTGTGAGAAAGTGCTGCTACCAGATTGTCATCTTGGCCAAGCCCCTATATATATGGTTTTCTAACGTCTATTTTTGAACTGTTTAGTAATGGGTGATCCTATGTGATATAAACTTCATCAGTCTCTATAAAGTTCTGTGGCTCACAGCTGCTTCAGTATTGTAATATTGGCATAATCCCCAATATAACAGTTTTGCAATATTACACCTTTCAGTATACAGGCTCTCTGGCATTAATGCATCACACTTAGCAACTAGACGTGTAAGTCTTCCCAGTTCTGTTTTACAAAATCTGCATTTGTCTGTTTCTCCCACATGTTAAGTGGACTTTGTAAACTGACATGTACATAGTTTACTGTCCTGGGCTGCCAATATTAACCTTTCATCTTTTGGTTTAAATTCACCTGTCCTTAACCATTCCTGCATCAGATCCTGATTGACATGAATTTGTTCTAGCAGTTTTTGTTACTTGCAACTATATTTATGACTTTTCCACATGTCTTACCTTCTCATCTGATCCTTCTCCTTATATTTTCTTTTGTTTTTTTTTTGTTTTTTTGACACACTAAGGTGCTGCCTGCTTTTTGTCTAGTTCTGGTTTGATTTCCATTCCCACTTGACACCAATATTCTTCTGCTAAAGTAAGCAAGGATGTCATCCTCGATTTATTTTCATGATGTTTTAAAACTTTCACTATATTTGGATTGGGTGAAATCAGCAGATGTTTATGCAGTTATATGATTGCAGATCTGTACATATAATCAATTTCAAGGAGGCCAATACCTCCATCAGAATGAGGAATATATAATCTTGGTATAAATGGACTTTTATATATCCTTTGATAAGCATGAAGCATTTCTCTTTTTTTCTTGTTCAACTGATCCAATAACGTTAGGGATCAGTTGATAACCCCAAAATCATAAGTTAGAACAGGAAGAGCAAACTGGTTTATAACTTGGACTTTGTTCTTTGATGTCACAGCTTTTTTTAGTATTAATGTTTGTCATTTAAAATATTCCTTACTGAGTTTTGATTGCATTTGTTTATGTTTTATTGTTGATCCTTCACCGGTTCCCAGATATTTATATACTCCCTCCTGCTCAAGTTTCTTTATATCACATTCCTGTCCCAGACTAGTATTTTCTTAATTCTGCAGCTTTCCTACTTTAAAATGTTTCTTTTACAAACGTATCAAGGCCAAATGACATTCTTTTATCATTTGGGAAAGTTGTAACCACTTGCTGTTGTACTTTCAGTTCCTTATCTGATGAACTAGACAGTTTTAAAACATCCACAAAAGGAAGATGAGAAATCTTTGCATTTGTTTGTTTTCTGGGAGACAAATTGTAACCATGACCTAATCAGTTAAGTAGACAACTTAATGGGTTAAGGGTAGGACAAAAGAGCAGCAGTGACAGTCACCCTGTAATATTCCCTTTTGAGTTTTTATCCTTGTGATAATAATATGTCCTTTAAAATGGCTTAACTGCAAACTGGTTTGCCACTGTTTCATGGTCAGTGCAATGTATTTGATCGATGTAGGGTGTATCTGATAGAGCTGTAAGCACTCCTTTATCCATGAATGTGGGATACTGTTAAATGCTTTTTTTTAATGTATCCATGTCATACTTAGGTTCTTCTATTTTTACAATTCTCAGTTATGAATTTAACAAGAAATGATCCTTTGTTCCATATGACTTTCTTTTGTTAGACTTTTTTTCTATTCAGCCCTGAGTTTTCTACTAAATGACTATAATTTTTATCAGCATCAGTTCTAGTATATAGTTTATACATAGTTGGAAGGCAATTTATTGGTCTATAGTTTTCAGTATAGCTTGCAAATTCACTCTTATGGAGGAGTGTTGTTTTTCTTGTTGTTAATGAGGCTGTGTCTGTTCGGGATGTGCATATAAGTAGTTTTTACTCAGGCATAAATCTTTGTGTAAAGATGCTAATACTTTTAACTAAAAGTTAGGCACTGAATCTGGGTCTGGGGTTTTTAAATTAGGAGTTTTTTCTTAATTTTGTTTCAGTTTCTTTGTGTTACTTTATCCCATTTCATATCCTGTACAGCTGAGCTTCTTCTGTTTGTTATACTTCTTTTATTCTTTCAGGTCTTTGTTATATTCCACAAGGTCTTCATAGATAATTCTCTGATTTCTCAAAAATGTATCTATTTTTTATGGTGTTTCTATTTCTTCTACTTTGCTTCTCAGTTTTCTTTAAACATTTTTGGGGTCATCAATGAATTACTTTTTTGTATTTCCTTTATATTTATCTTCTAACTTTTTCTGTCTGTGCTGATACCTTTAGTTTGTTATTTGCAGTAGTCATGGTCTGTTCTGACACCACACATTTCCTTTCTGTAGTCTTTTAACATGGCACTTCTTGTTTAATTGCTTTATAATTTCCTCTATTCAAGGCTTCCATGATGGCATTTGGTTTCCTACCTTCCTTTCCATCATTGCTCTGCATATTATGTGGTAATACATTATCTGTGGGCAATTTAGCTGCATAGTGATATATCCTATTTACTTTTTTATATCACATTCATTTCTCTTAATAGTCTTGATTACTGTGTTCAGTTGTTTTATCAGACTTCTAACATTTTGGGTTTAACTGACCTTCTGTAATCTAATTGTTTCATCAATCTTGATATGTCTTTCCATCTTTAAATCAAGCAACTCTTTCCTTAGATCACGTTTTTGTAAACCAAAAGCACATTTCTTGTTCTCTGTTTCCTGTGGGCATTTTACAGAAAGTTCCAGAACATCTTCCTGCCACATATTCCCTGCAGCTGCACCCTGCATCATTCATTGCTGTTTCATATGGGAACTCACTAGTCTATCACTCCACAACATTGACTGTGTCAGAGTTGCCATTGTTTCCTGCTCCTTCCCTTGCTGTAGAACTCCAACTGTTTTTGTACATTTTTTCTACTGAAGGCTCCAGAGTATCTTCATGTGGCAAGTGATGAGATGCTTCCCATTCCACCTGTTTCTCCATAAAATGGGGACGCATTGTTCCATCATGCTGTGATGTTACCGCCAAATCCTTCACTTCAAAGGTAATCCATAACTTCAGTTCTACTTCTTTGACATCTCCATTACTAATCCTCTTTTCTTATTTTTTGTATTGTGAAATTTTCTACATCCTGATGCCTTTGCCTGTATTTTTCTTCAAATATCTTTGGCGCTGCCTTTTTTTTTTTTTTACTGACTAATTTTGCTTTCTTCTTTGCATAAATGTTGCACCATATTAAATCTATGATAGTTACCAGAGGTGAATGACTTCCCAGAGGACACTATTATGCATTCCATGGCATTTAGTTTTAGTCCATGGCTGTGACACCAGCTGTTTATCTGTGTCAACCATTCCAGGAGAACATTTATGTCAGTGGGTGAATCAATGACAGCTCCTAATTTGCAATCATCTACAAATTTAGTCAGTCAGAGGCCATTGACATTGGCCTTGACTTCAGAGAAATAAATGCCAAAAAGCAGCGGCCCCAGGATTGATCCCTGTGGTACCCTACTTGTTACTGGCCACTATGTACATGTGGACTCCCCAATTCTAACTTCCTGGGTCCTATCTGTGAGCCAGCTGGCTATCCGCCGGGTGACATAAGGGTTTATACCTAATCTCTTAAGCTTGTCAACAGTTCTGGAGTGGAGTATTGGGTTAACTGCCTTGACCAGGTCAAGGCAGACAGTGTGAACCATTTGGCCTTCATCCATTGCTTTGTTGACCTTTTCAAAGAAGTCCACCAGGCTGCATAGGCATGACCTGTCCTTGATTAAACCAAATTGGGTTGGGTCCAGTGTGTAGAGATTTCCTATGTCATCATTAATCATGTCCATGATAATTCTTTCCATGATTTTACATATCAGACTAGTGAGAATTATGTGTCTGTAGTTTCCAAGGTCAGTAGATATCCCACTTTTGTGCAGAGGGGTGACTCTTGCTGTTCTCTCTTCATGAGGTACAAAGTCTGTTTGGAGGCTACAGTTAGCAATTCCAGAGGGCCTGATAGGTCATGTTTCATGCTGTTTAGAAGCCATTCTGAGATATTATCTGGGCCCATTGATGGAACATTCTTGGCCTTAGAGAGACTATTAAGAACCTGTTCCCTAGTGATAGCAGGCAGAGTTATATTTGAGGGTATTTCCTAAGGGAAGGTTGAGGGGAGAGAGGGGTAAAGCTAAAGCTGAATTTGTCGGCTTGTAAGCTTGGTATATTTTCTGGCTCAATTTAGGTGGTCCCATTAACAATGAGCTCTGCATACAATGCTTTAAAAACAGTACATTTTTCTTTTATTTTTGGATAATGACTGATTTTCCTTTGGCCAGTTCATACTGTTAAAATGTTGAATCTATAAGTCTGTTGTATAAATAAAATATTACTATTAATAAAATAAAGAGTAAGGTGTGCACTTCTCTTTAGAACTTTGCCTCAGATTCACTTTTAAGATCCTATTCTATTGCATGGGATCACTGAGTACAGCTAGACAGTATTGTAGTCTTTAAAAAGAAAAATCATGAATAAAGTTATAGTTTTGCCAGAAAAATCAAACTGAGTCTAACGTTAACTTGATGTTATTACCAAGTATTTGTAGATGTATATAGTGTATTTTAATTTGAAAACCTCTAGACAATAAAGTATATGCTCAAAGTATATATATATCTAAATATATCTATACCTATATCTAATCTATATTTATATTTATATATATATATATATATATATATATATATATATATATATATATATATATATATATATATATATCTCTGTCTCTCTCTCTCTATATATATAAATATATATATATATATATATATATATATATATATATATATATATAGATATATATATATATATATTATATATGCACACACACACACACACACACACACATGATATATCTATGAATTCCATTCAGAATTTCAAAGCTCAAAACTTCAAATTTCATATGATCAAAGATCATATGGTAGAAGTTTCAAAACTTCAAAATACTGAATGGAGATCGGCATACAGACCAGCCACAAAAAATCACCACAAATTGTAAAAACAAAAAGAAAGCTTGATGGAGACAACACAGTTTTAATATTTGAATTATCCCTAAAACCAACAGTACAGGATTTCGTCCCACCAAGAAATCCCTACTGGACTGTCTCTCCACACAAAACGTTTAACATTTTGGAAAGTTGATCATATGGTCTCAACCATATGAAGTTCAAGTTTCTAAAATTTTGATCTTCTGAAGGGGGTCTATATAGATACAGTACATATATATGCATTTATATATATCTATATGGTAAGCATTCATTTGATCGGCTGGTGGATGGTCGATCGGGTTATTGCCGAAAGCAGTGCGGCAAAACCTAAAAAAAGCAATTGCACTTGTTGTGAATCACAAAATATTGCCCCCTTTTTGACCCATGGGTAGCACTTGTTTAGGTGGTAAAGCAGTTGGAAATGTCGAATTTGGTGATTTTTATGACATTCCGACTGTTCGGCATTACGAATTTTGCGGATAAATCTTGATGAACTGCATGATCAAGCAATGTGCGCTCAACTAAATAAATGTATATATATATATATATATATATATATATATATATATATATATATATATATATATATATATGGGTTCACTGCGAAATTTTGAAATCCCAAAATCTCGAGTTTCAGAATATCAAATTCAGAATCTCGAGGTCTTGGAATCTCGAAATTATGAACCCCCCAAAACACTACCCAACACACTAAAACATGTGTATGCAGGGGGCAGGCCCTCCTGCACCTCCTACACCCCCTGCAACTTAAATATTACCAACTCCGAGATCGCACTACAGCGAGGATAAGAGAAATCTCCCGGTCAGCGCTGTATGCCGATTTGGAAAAACAAAAAGACAGCTTGATGGCAACAACACAGGTTTAATATTTGAATTATACTTAAAACCAAAATTACTGGATTTTGTCCCACCATGAAATACCAGAACTTCATCAGATACATTCAATAAAAATCAAACAAGTATTTCTGCTAAAATTAAAAGCATGTATGAGATAGATTTTATATGATTTTGTAACATTATAATGTAATTTGAATGTAAAATGTTTTAATGAAATGATTTTAGTCACTGTGTATATGCAAGTTTGAAACAAGCAGGTTTTGCGAGTAAAGACCGTGTGGTGGTGGGGTGGGGTGTCATGAGGCCGATCATGGATTGGCTGTTGAAAAGGGGTGTGTATCACATTTGATTTAGTGATTGGATTTTATCCTATTTAAAGGCGTGTTTGATTTTTATTGAATGTACCTGTTGCTGATAAAATGAGCAGAAGTACAAATGTACAGATGGTCTCCTTTACCGTCACCTTTGTATGAAATCAATAACATTTGTAGTGTGTGAGTATTTATTGATTAGCACTTGTTAACCAGAAATGTCTGACTGAGGGATTCCATTTTCGGTGAGGCATCGGAAAGGAAAGTTTTGGAGCAAACACAGCTGATAAGTAAACATAAACAATTACATCAAGCACAATATGAAGCAAAGTTATGAAACATATGAGAAACACGCATATACAATAATGTACACAAGGTGTGAATGGCATGGTAAATGAGGGATTAATTTATAGGCTGTCTGCCATATCATTGTATAACCCTGTTTAGTCGGTTTCATTTCATTATCACAAATTGGTGAAATATCGAATTTCAGCAATTCGTGTCCATGAAGCCGAAACCTGAAAATAACGAAAGTTCATAATCTTAAATAGGACTATGTCGAATTCGTGCTTATGCATTTACGTTATATTACAGAAGTATTTGGCTGGGATGGTGTCTGCAGTTTAAGGTGAGTGAGTGTTCATGACTGTTTTTGTAACTTGTACAATTGGGTTAGGGTAAGGAGGTGGAGGTATGAGTGTGCATGTTGGCTGTGTGTGATTTTTTTTTCACTGTTTGTGTGTTCTCGGAGTTAGTATACATAAGTGGGAGGGGGGGTGCAGGGGGGCTCTCCCCCCTGCATTTATGCAGTATAGATTTCTGTTTGTGTGGTGTTTTGTTATATGTAATTGTTTTGTGGTGTGGGTGTTATGGTTTGTGTGTTGTGTGCTGTATTCTGTGTGTTCGATGTTGTGGTTTGGTGATTGTGAAGTGTCGTGTTGTAATGGTTTCGGCTTTATACTGTAGAAATGCTGAAATTCGATATTTCAGCATTTCGGCAATATGAAGTGAAACCGTTTAGCTACATACACATCTCAAGACTGCATACACACTTATTTGTAAATGCTTAATATGTTACTTATCTCTGCATTTTGGCCATTCAGATATTTAGCATGGGCATTTACATTCAAGGGAATCATTTGATAATATTTTCTAAGAGTCTGAAAGGTAGGATTTCAAAATGACAGATGATGCCAATTTACTACTTTTTGAATGACTTGATAGAAGCATGAATGCACCAGCATGTAATAGTAACTTGCACTGACATAACTACAGTTGAACAATAGTCTGTAAATTAACAGGCTTCCATACAAGTCTGACTTCATTCAAATAGTATGAATTTATCTGTCTGTACTGTAATTTATTCATCTGTTAACTAGGTAAGTAAACTGGTAATCATGCATTATTTTCAGCTATGACCTTGGCCACAAGTCAAGGAAAAGGACAATATGTATGGATAGTTAAGGTTAGCCAAGCAACCTGTATGTTTTTGTTGGTTGTGGCAGTAGCCACAATTCATGGAGAAAATCCGCATGGACAAGGTTAGAACATGCAAAGTCCACATAGAAAGTGACACAAGTCAGGATCGAACCTGAGACCCTTGAACTGTGAAGTGCAGTCATTAGGAAATCCCCAACAGGTTAAACTGAGCCAGCCAATTGTTTTTATTATTTTTAATAAAGTTTACATTCTGTGGTTCCTGAGACAGTTCTTCACTCTTGAACCACGAGGCAGACATCCTAATAACTGAACAACAAGCTAAAAAGAAGGGCATAAGAGAACAAACATTCTGGAGTGGGTGGGAAGCATGACACAGTTCAGCAAAAAAGGTTCCTAAAATGCATTACCACTCTAGCATGTTTACCTAACAACAATGCCCCATACTAAGTTGTGAGCTGTGCGTTATTGCTAGATATCATACTGAATATCTACCAGTCAAGCATATATGTTTATCTCTCTACCGACACATTTATCAGTCTGTTAGTTACATGTCTTTGTATGCATGCATGCATGACCACACATTTGTGTATCCTGCCTGTATAATATCTACTGCATTCTGTATAAACAGTAAAATTTATAATTTTCAAAGCTGTAGAATTGAAAAAAAAGAAAAAAGAAACAGCACCAAATAAGCTGCTCATTCATTCAGTGGTCTACTCTGAAGCAGTTTACAGCAGACCACCCCCATCTCTGTTAGACTATAGTAGTAGTGGGGATGCAGTCCGCTATGCTGTGCCACTCTATGTTTTTCTCCCTTATCACCAGTTGGACTGTGACAATGTAGGGCACACAGACTGATAAGCCTTACATCCTTTGGACTCATTACCCTTTCCAAAGGACTTCACCCTTTCTGTGAATTTGTGATGTGAGGAGTAACACCCTTCTGTGTACCCCACCTTATTTTTTTATAGCCACCCCCAGAATATATTATATCTTAACCTATAACAGTGGAAATAATCTCACTTCTTGAACTGAATGGGAATAGCCTTGCAGATGATTGTATAATGGATTTTATTCTGTTGGCACAGATCCCTGGCTGACAGATGTAAAAATCTGGTTTTAGTTGCATATTTGTCAGTGCTCTTGCTGAGAACCCAACAAACTATGTCTGGCATAAAGTAGTGTATTGGAATTTACAACACCGTGCTTATTTGTATTCTAATTTCTTACAAAAACAATGGTACTCCCAAATACTGACATGATGGGGGAATTGTGGGTTATGAAGTGAAAAACTGCCAAATGAGAATTTCCTGATCTACTTTATAATCTTTAACACAAACTGTGTGATAAGAAACATATCATTCAGTGAAAAGAAAACAAATGTACACTTTTGCTATATTTCCCCAAAGCCTCATTGAAGCAAACAGCTAGTAATGTTTGCTTCTCACTGCAAGAGGTACTGAACGCTATATTACTAAATAGGTTGGCTTATTTTGATTACTTCAGAAACGTGTATCTAAAACTGTTTGTAACAGTACATGTTGTCAAATGTAATTCTTATATACAAGTATTGTGAACGATGGCAAATTGCTTAAGTAGTAAGACCCCTTGAAACATCACAGGGGGGCAACCGAAAAAAATGAAGAATCATATTACCCAAAAGGAAGTTAGGATACCCTGGCAATAGAAACGGGTGGGAGAAGTCCTACTTTGTAAGGAATTGTTACATTACTGTTTTTTATTAATTTTGCTACTATACAAACGGTACACTAGAACGTCCTGTACAGTGTTTGAGTCAACATGCAGACATTGAATGCTTCATCACTTGTTAGGATCAATGACCGTCTAGTGAGTTTCTTTAATTCTTTAGTTAAATGATCATTTGTAAGCAGTCCAGACATCTATTGAGGTGTGTTACCATGCTCACATGAACTGCCATGATTAAATAGCATTGCAGCTACATGCTCTGGAAAATAAACAGTATGCCCTTGTATATCAATTTTAAGAGTTTAAAGAGTGTGAACCCTGCTGCTATATCTCAGCTATCCATAAAGCATTTTTTTATCAAGATGTCTCAAAATTAAATGTTTTTAGCCTTAGTTAGGAGTATAAATATCAGAGCTGAGATAGTAATTTCATATCCAGTCCACTTTGCCAGAGTTGCAGCATAGTTTTATGGGGGGGGGGGGGCAGTTAAATCAGTTATTCTACCTCTGCAAATTGATTTCCAAAACTGTACAGAAAAGTGTCAATAACAGTAAGTGATAAAGTACTGGAGAGTAATTTGTAAATCAGGCTGATGTATTGCCTTCTACCAGTCAGATGACACCATGGAAATTAGATACGAATAGAGCATCTGCGTCTATGAGTGTACAAGGTTTAGGCATTCAGAACAGTTCCTTCAGAAATCTTATAGGCAGGTAATTTACCTTGAGACTCCCCAAAAACAGTTTATTCAGCTTTTCCGTAACCCTATATTATCATCATCATAGTCTTTAGAGTGTAGGAATGGTAAAAACATTTATTAAAATGCTAGGTATTAACTAAGGATGAGTTTAAGTCTCTGGAATAGAACTAGTAAATATCATTTTGATCACTGTTGTTTGATGTCATGTCCTCTCTAGGATAACAGATGCTGAATTGTCAAGTCAAAGACAAAGTCAATGTAAACTTTATTGTCATTTAGAACCATACACGTGTAGCCTAAATGAAATTCCGTGCCTCAGCTCTATTCTTAAGATTACAAAGGACAGTGAAACAACATACTAGTAGAAGAATAAACATAACTAACAAATACAATACTACTCCCAATAGATGCAAGAAAGAGCAGAGAAATTTACCATCACTCATAATTTAAAAGAATAACCTCCCATGAGTTAAATGAACTACTTTATTTAAAGTAATACAAAACACACTACAGATTGAAACACCTACATGTTTGTCTAATATTGCACTTGAGTGAGTTAAATAATACTAGCTATGGATATAATAAATAAATATTGCACTTGTTTGGAATATATGTAACTAAATATTGCCCGGATTAATAAAAATTGACTTATTATGTGTCCAGACCCCTGGGACTAGTACCCGAGTTAAGAAGTCTAATCACTGTAGGGTAGAAACTGTTACTGAATTTTGTAGTCCTGCAGTGGATGCTGCAGTATCTCCTGCCCATTGCCAGATGTTTAAACAGTCCATGCGCAGGATGCATGTTGTCCTGTATTATTATGGTGGCTTTTTGGATGCTTCTTGCAGAATAAAGATGCTGTATCGATGGAAGATTGGAACCTGTTACTTTCTATGCAACTCTCACCACTCTTTGTAGCACTTTCCTTTCTGTAACTGTACAGCTTCCAAACCACACTGTGAAGTTGTAGGTAAGAATGCTCTCTATTTCACCTCTGTAGAAGGTGTAGAGAATATGAGGAAGAAGCTTAGCTCTTTCAGCCTTCTTAAAAAGTGAAGGTGTTGGTGTACTTTCTTGACCAGTTAGCTGGTGTTTCCTGACAACGAGAGATCCTCTGTTATGCGTACATCCAGGAATTTTGCACTTTAACCCTGTCCACACCCCCATCATTGATCCTGAGCACTGGGTGGTTTGTTCTCCTTTTCCTGAAGTCAATGATCTTGTGTACATTGAGGTCAAGGTTGTTCCCCTCTCACCAAGTGATGAGCGATATCAGCTCCTCTCTGTGCACCCTTTCATCCTCCTTTGTGATGAGCTTCACAACTGTGCTGTCATCAGCAAACTGGATGATATGGTTTGACTAGTCCTTAGCATAGCAGTTGTGGGTCAGGGTGGTGTGTTTGGCCAGCATTCATGAGTAATGATAATTAATAGGGTGCTAACATGCAGTAGAATTCATGAATGTGCTATAAGAAGGATATTATAATGGAAAATGTTTACCATCATTTCTGAAAACACATCTCTTAAGATATTACATAACCTGCAACCCCCTTATTTTTAATCTAATGGAATACATTTGTTTCATTCAGCATTTCCTTTTATTGGTGAAAATGTCTAAAGCTTAAGGCTGGTTTTAGATCTTAATGAGATAAGAGATTTGGGGACACAGGTTGACAGCAACCTCTCCTTTGATCACCACATTGCCACTGTGGTCAGAAAGTCCTTCATGTGGCACATCTCATTACCAAGGGTTTTGCATCCTTGAAGAAAGAGGTCATCATCTCTCTGTACTCTTGCCTCATTAGGCCAATCATCGAGTATAATGGCCCATTTGGCACGCACCTCAGTAGACACATGTAACAGCTGAAAAGGCCACAGAATTACCTCATGAGGAGGATCCTAGGCCTTAAATACATGTCCTACATGGACAGACTCAAAAACTCCAGCTATTCTGTCTCATATTGTCTACTAAGAGGTGATCTCTGCTTGACTTACAAAGCCATGTCTGACCCAGCTCTGTTAGAAATACTACATCTAAAGAAATCCCAATACCTCCACACCACATGCTCCAGAGACCTCAACCTCATTACCACAATCAACAGAACATGCTGGAGGGACAGGTTCATAACCAAGAGACTGCCCATGCTCTGGAACAGACTTCCCATACATGTCAAGCAGAGCACCTCACTGGCCCTCTTCAAGAGAAATCTTAATGAGTGGATGGAAAATAGAAAGTTCACCCAGGGGATCACTCCAGTGGCTCTACTTGATAGAGGCACTAAGAGCTAATGTTGGGCAGCATGATGCCAGGGCATTTCTATGGGCTAGGCTTGTAAAGGTTCCAGGGCCATTAGCCTAGTACACACCTATGAACCTATAATATTAGAAGGAAGTTGGAAGGTAGTCATAAACATAATTATGGAAGCTACTTACAATATGGAAGTTTCTAGTAATTATTTTAATACTGACATAATGACATGTAGTATGTTATTATGTGGTGAAATGGTAGGCAACGAATAAATATATTTGAAGAAAGGTGTAATTAGACATTATGGTACATCTATGTGGCAGAATATTATATTAGTACTTGGTAGTGCTATTATCAGATTATATTTACAAAGGAACAAGAGAAAATAATTTCTTGGATAGGTAAATGAGATAATGAAAAAAATCAGGCTAATATGATGTGAACAGTCATCACTTCATTTTGTTTCTAAAACAACTAAGGAAGTATTAGTGGTCTTGTGTTATGGAGGCACTGGTTATGGATATGAATGCTGCTTTAAATGAGATAACTGAAAACATAAAGACACTGGAACATAGAGTTGCTGCAATATGTTAAATTGAACCCACATAGGTTTTACAAATCAACATTATATAAATAGCTGTATAGAGGCTGCTGTATCTACTAGAAGTAATCCCAAAACAGGGTGCAGGTCCTGGCAGCACTAAGGCCAAAAGCACAGACTCATTGGTGTCTGACAATATCAAAGGTGCCTCTTAATCAGCTTGAAACATGGCCTACCAGGATCACTTGAGCCACTTTTCAACAATAGCCTCAAACAGGCTTTGTATCATAAGATTGGAGGACTGCAACGGTTATCCTTCTTTGCAAGGGTGGACCATCAGTTGACCCCAGAAACTATAGACCTATTCAGCTTAGTAGTATAATATGCAAAACTGTGGAACAAATTATCATGGAAATGATCAGCAAAAACATAGGCAAATTTCTGACAATGGAGCAAAACCAGTTTGGCTTTGTCAAATGAAGGTCATGCCTACTAAATCTAGTAAACTTTTTTAAGAAGGTCACCAAAGCAATACATGAGGGAAAATCAGTGCATACCACCTATCTGGACCTGGCTGAGATGTCCTGCAATACCACACTCAGGTATAGTTGACAAACTCTTTGAATTGGGATTAAACCCCTATATAAGTCACTGGATTGCTAGATGACTCGCAAACAGAACCTAGGAAGTCAACCTCAGTAAGACAGAGGTCACCAGTGGGGAACATCAGGGCTCTGTGAAGGGACCTCTCCTATTTGGCATCTATTTCTCAGAGGGAAAGGCTAATGTTAAGGCCCTTTGGCTGGCCAAGTTCACAGCTGATTGGGAGCTATCATAGATTCCTGTTATAAAACAAACACCTTACAAAAGAGTCTAACACAGATAGATGGGTGATGTCAAACTCATGGACTAAAACTCATTGCAAAGAAATGCATTAAAGTGCATTTTGGAAAAACTGCTACCCAGGATAATTAGTCCATTGATAAGGCACCCATAAAAGTTCACTGAGTAGTGAGGGATCTAGCAACATATGCAGACAGCAATGTGGCCATTGTCCAAAATGTGTCCAAGGTAGTAAGAAAGTCACTCTGTGTCACCCAACTTATAAGTAAAAGCATGGCATCTAGGTCCCAGAAATTAATAGTGCCACTTTATTTCACCATTATCAAACCCATCATTGAGTATAATGCCCCCACAGCATGTACCTCACCAGTCATATGCAACAGTTAGAAAACACTTTATGGTTCATTACCAGGAGATTCCAGGCTATAAACACATTGCCCTGTATGGATCTCCTTAAATCCCTATCTCTATATTCTGTCTCCTACAGGTAATGAGAGGTAATCTATGCCTGCCATACAAGACATCCTTGGATCCAGCTCTGATAGACCTTTTGCACATTCACAAAACAAGCTGCATCCAAACCATTAGCTCCAAGGACTTCAGTTTTGTTTGTAACGTAAATAACACATGTTGTTGAGACAGGTATGTATTTCAGAGGATGCCCATGCCGTGGAATAGGCTCCCCATCCATGTGAAGCAGAATCCATCTATTTAACCATAACCTTGACCAATGTATGGGAAATCAGAAATTCACCCTGGGTCTCTGATATACAGAGACAGAGAGTAATACCAAAACTAACATACCCCCCAATAACCTGTAGAAAAATCCTAACTAACATACCCTCTCCTAATAAACACCAAGGATGCCGGTTGTACAGTTAGACTTTTAAGGCACTTGTGGTCATTAGCCTTGTATAGCCCTATGAAGCTATCAACATATTGAACTTTCCTGCTCAGTAAATTATGGTAGTTAAATCTGAATACCCATGGCATGTAATGTGCCTAATATCTGGCCTAATAGATAACCTATGATTTATTCACTTCTAAATCAGTGTTTGACCCACTGTACGTCCCATTTGTCTGTAGGTAAATACCTTGTCCAGAAACATACCTACCATTAAATAACTCTTTGAGCATGTCAGTCACAGTTCTTAAAACTTCAACATATATCCAGAATCCAGATTTGTTTTCTGCAAAGACTATGTCAAATACAAAAAAGAGAGGTTGTATTGTTTGTCAAAACATAGTATGTCTGTAGGAGGTAATATGATTTTACGGTGAGAGTTCAGACTTTTCTGCTCAAATGCAGTATGGCACTTAGATGTTAAAGGTCATGGGGTTGTTTATTTTTATTTCATTAAGAGTTATACTTACCCAGCTGTCATCACTTAAATGGCTGTTGACAGTTAATGATGCACATACAATTTAACAAGTTTTCACAAATTGCTGAAGGTCACTTAACCACTTCTGATATGTTGTTTTCTTTATAAACAAAAACAATTTGTGAATAACTACTTTTAATTCATCTTGTCAGTTCTGAAATTATAGCTGTTTTGCATAACAATGTGATTAGCAGTGAGCAAAAATGCATGCCTTTTTAGTAAGGACATTTAAAATGAGTTGTTCATTATCTAGATTGACAAAGTGATGTGAAACCATGTTTTCTTAACTATTAAGGACAGTTCATTTACCTCTGCCATGTTTATTCAGTGTGTAGGATAACAGAGTCCCATTTAATGCAGTGGTTAAGTCATTTCTTATAAAAACAGATGACAGTTCAACCCATTTTTTTTTGTAAATATTGCACTGGATCAACTAATACTCATTTGTCTGTTGGCAGAATGTTCCAGAACAAAGTCTGTAGTATTTATTTTTTATTTATTTTACATTTGTTTACTGAGATAATCTGACTGAACACTGGTGTCCATTTTCAGCAGAGGCCCAGGGAGAAAACCTCCACATAGTACAAAATCAACAGTAGTTAATAATAACAGTTGTGGTTACAAAAGTCCAAACAAATTAAAAGTTGCCAAAAAGTTAAAATATTGACAAGTACAGAGTAAGATGATTACAAAAAAAATGTAAGATGATTAAACGAGTGAAAGTATGAAGATAGTTGTAGTTGGACTTATTGAATACGTTAGGGACAGAACGATAAAAAACAGCCGAGTGCTAGTGATTTAAAGTACATGATCTTAGCACATTAGTATTCACTAGGAACATAAGAAAAAGAGCATAAGTTGAGCACAGAAATTAAACTTATAATTAACAAGAAGAATAAGAAAAAAATACTCTTGCAAAGTAATAAGAGTTCAAGGTGGACTATAGCAGTAACATAGCCAGTTGGTGAGAAGGTATGATTTAAGGTGTTTAAAAGTGGGAGTGCAGGTTTGTAGCCTGATTTCAGGAGGAAGGCTATTCCAGGTTTTAGCAATTTCATTGGGAAGAGAGATTCACCAGAGCTGTATTTACATGACATTTTTTTTTTCAATCAGGGCTTTGTTGGGGGAACACAATTGCCTATTTGAGTTATGGAAATATAGTAGGCCAGTTAGGGCAGGGTTTTTCTCTGGGTAGTAGAGTATTTGGTGTGCCAGATGGAGTTGATGGTATCTTAAAAGAATGAAGAACTCAAGCCAGTGTAAAGTAAGCAAGGACTTAGGAGTGGTGAGAATGAGATTTGGTGTCGGTTGCAAATCTGGTGATTTTGTTGTAACATGTGGAAAGTTTATTAAGGTCAGACTTGTTTAGATTTGTTAGTGCTGGTGTTGCATAAAGTAATTTTGATAGGAGATATGATCTGGCTATAGGAATTCTCAATTCGGAAGTAAGTTACTTTTTGCAACGATATAGGGTCCCTAATTTTTTGTGGACTTTGGAGATAGTTTGGGATAAATATTTACTGAATTTTAGTTGTTGGTCAATTGTAGTTCCTAGTAATATTGTATCAGGGACTGGGGTGATGCAGGTCCTATTGACTGACAATACAGAGAAGGTGGGTAGGCCATTAGTGTTTATTGGGTGGAACAGTATAAGTTGGGTATATTATATGAAGTAATATCTGACTTCACAAAACACTCCTGTCTTGTTTTACAGCTAGGGTTACTCATTAGCTTAAGTTTCTATTTATGGAATACATTGATGTATATTGACATGCATGTGTGTGTTTCTGTTTGCCTGTGTGTCTTTGTGTCTGACCAGCTGAGTCTGTGTCACATGTCCCCCTGTATGTCATCTCTCAGTTTAATTTCTCCAAGTCTTTTGGGTTTCTAATACCATGACGGTAATGGATCCCATTCCTAAGTGAGGGTCTGATTAAGAGTTCATGAATTAGTATTGTTTCAGTCTTTGATGTTATTCAAAAGTGTTTTTATCAGAACCGCAGTGTGCCAGAATTGTCTTCTCCTGTAATTGATATGGGATTACACATACTGGCAGCGTATCTAAGTACGGCTCTAAATCCTTTTCCCTTTGACCCATTGATCCTACAATTGGAGCTCTTTCTTCCACATTCCTGTCATTTCTGCTTGCAAATCCTTATGTTTTATGACTTTGTTTCTCTTTGTATGTAAGGCACTGTAATCACTGGATGTAGCAATTTCAGTTATCAGTGCTGCTCTTGTCATTTTTCCATGCAGTGCAATATCTGGCTTTCTTGCATCCTTTTTTGAACTGTTGGTAATAGGGGATTGCATGTGATATAAATGTCATCATTCTCTGCAGTCCTTTGATGTTTCCAGTGCTTCTCAGCTACTTCAATATTATAGTGTTTGCACAATCTCAAGTACAACAGCTTTGCCACATTATTGTACCTTTCAGTATAGAGGCCCTTTGTCATGAGTGTACCATAGCCAGCAACAAGATGTGTGACTATTTCTAGTTCTTTTTTTAACTGCATTTTTTTCTTCCCACCTTTTCAAAAGAATTTGTAAGCCAACATGTACATAGTCCACTGTCATGGGCTGCTATTATTAGCTTTTCATCATTTGGTTTTAATTTACCCCTTCCTAAACATTCCTGAATCAAATCTTGGTCATCATGAGGATGGTCCAGGAGGTCTCTGCATTTGCCACTATATTTATGGCTTTTCCATTTTTGTTCACTTTTTTCACTGATCTGTCTGCTCATATTCTTTCTTTTTTTTAGGGCACACTTATTTTCTATCTGATTTTTGTCTACTTTTGATTTGATTTCCATTCCCACTTTACACCAAAATGCTTCAGCTAAACTTAGCAAAGATGTTATCTTAGAGTTCTTCTGCTCATCACTATGTTTGGATTGATGAGGTCAGCAGATATGTATGCAGTCCCAGAATTGCAGAAGTATACATGTAATCAGTTCTGAGGAGGCACATTCCTTGCTCAGAGCGAAGAATATATAATCTTGTTATGCATTGATTTTTATATATCATTTGAACTCTGCTCGACTTTTATATATTATTTGGTAATCATAAAACATTGTTCTTGTTTTTGTGTCAAATCAATCTAATAGTGTTTGGGGCCAGCTGATCACCCCAAAACTGTAAGTTGGAACAGGAAGACTAAATTGATTTATAGCTTAGACTTTATTCCTAGATGTTAAGACAGTTTTCAGTCAGTTTTAATGTTCTGTAGTATTCCATACATGGCTTTATTCAGATTTGTTTGTGTTTTATTTTTGATCCTTCATATATTCCCAAATATTTATACATTCTCTCAAGCTGTATTTCCTTCATATCACATTCCAATCCCATGTTGATATTTTCTTGGTGTTGCAGCTTTCCTGTTTAAAATATTACTTTTGCACATTTATCATAAGCAAATATCATTCATATTTAATCTCAGAAGGTTGAAACCATTTGTAGTTGTCCTTTCAACTCCTCATCAGACGAACTATATACTTTTAAGTTGTCCACAAAAGAAGATGAGGAATCTTTAAACAACGTTGTTTTCATTGGCAGCTAAATTGTAAGCATAACCAATCTAATCAGTGTAATGGGTTAAGGGCAAATCAAATGAGCAGCAGTAGCAAAGAATCATGCTGGAATAGCCCCCCCAAGAAATGTTATCCCTGGGATAATTAGTTGCCCTTTGTCATAGCTCAACTTCAGAGTGGTTTGCCCCTGTTTCAGTGCTGCTGTAATGTAAATGATCAGTGTAGGGCATGTCTTACACATCTAAGCATTTCTTCATCCATGAATGTGGGATGTTGTCAAATGCTTTTTTTTGCAATCAATCCATGCCATATTTAAATTCCGTATTATGGTTTTATTTACCAAAAACAATTATTTGTTCCATATGACCTTCTTTTGTTACCCTTTTTTCTACTGGAATAATTATTTTTTTTCTAAATGATTATAAACTCTGTGCACATGCACTCAGATGTGCGGGTGCGTGTGTGTGCATGTGTGTGTCACATGTGTCCTTCTATGTATGTGTGCATAAGCCTATGTCAAATTTAGCCATTTATCCATGAACTAAAAATTGGAAAATATGAATATGAATGTGGATTCTAGGGATGTGGATATAAGTTTTCTATCATAAAAGGCACTGAAAGTTCTTCAATAAGAATCATGTGTCCATTTCTGAAAGTCATGCTGAGAAGTGGATATCAAGATGTTCAAGCTTATGCAATACAAACTTGCAAAGGTTGAGTAGGACATGCTGTATGCAAGTGTAACAGAGTATCAGGATTACATGTTTATTGAAAATGGCTAATATGGGCTTATAAACAATGGTAAGGGGTAAGGAGAATGCTATATCTATGGGATGCACAAAAGAGAAGGCAAAGAAAAAAAGAATCACGGCATTAAACAGAAGGTAGATAGTGAGAGGGAATTAGCAGAAGCAAAATTGTGGCTGTCACCTGGAAAGGATGTTATAAAAGTGACATCATGAACTATTACCTCACAGAGGGGGCTGTGCTGCTGTGGCATGCATTGCTGGTGGGCGTAGTAGGGTGCAGGGGTATATAAAGTTTCAAAACTATCCGTATTTGAAGGCAGAAAGGAAAGAATAACAACATCTGAATGAACATAATAGAGCAAAAGGTTTTATTGGTGAGTATGCTTGAGCATAAACAGGGGGTGTTGAAAATCTAATTAAAGAATTGCAAACTCAGGTGAATCCAAGCTAAGCATGAGGCTGCAATGTCAGAGTATTTGCCTTAGGCCAAGCTACTGTGATGATAGAGTTAGCCTACATAATTAACAAGAAGAATAAGGGGATAAGCACACCTTCAAAAATAGTCACACATGAAACAGCAAGTTTAGGATGTTGCTGTGTTTTATTAATGTTCAAAATGTCAATGCTTACAGTACTGTGTCTCACATGTCAGATTGCAAACCACACATATGAGATGGCACAAAGTGGTTGCCACAGTGTGCCAGTAGTCACAATTTCTATCAACTTTCTCAACCCCCATGCCCTCACTTAACACTAGCTGTGCAGAATGTTTGGATAGAGTTCTTGAAAGAGCCTTACCAAACCTTGATTTTTCAACAATGCCAGTCTACTGATGCAGATACATTCTGGCTTGTCAGAGAATCAATAAGATTCCATTCAGATTCCCTGAAGCTACCAGAGATGACCCCCTCTTCCTTGAGACAGTTTTAAATTCTGAGATTAATAACTGCAAGTCCTTTAATAGCAAGATTGAATGTTTGAAAATGGGGACTTACAAATGCTAAGTCTAGGATCATTTTGTCTTAAGTGTTCCCCTTCTCCAGGTCATTCATATGATATATACTTTTCACTGAAACTTGATCTGGTGCAAGGGAAAAAGCCAGTACAGCAGGCAATCAGCTTGTCAAATGTACCAGCTTCTTCATTTTGCATGATCATAGTACAGTAGAGATCAGGGGAATTTTGCCTTTCCCACTGTAAAGCATTCTCAGGGTTGTTATATATAATTAGCAGGGGGTGTGGGGGGCACAGCCTCCATGTTGGTGGATGGAGGTGGCTTGCTCCCCTGCAAAAGCAAACATTTTTTTTCTTTTTTTTGATGGAAAGCTAATCCACCAGTTGTGTTCAGTTGGTTGTCATTCTATGTTCTGAGATTTTGATATTTTGACATAAACACACACACATATATATATATATATATATATATATATATATATATATATACACACACACACACACACACACACATATGTTTATATATATATATATATATATATATATATATATATATATATATATATATATATATATATATATATATATATACACACACACACACACACACACACATGTTTTATATATATCTATATATATATATATATATATATATATATATATATATATATATATACACACACACACACACATATGATTTATATATATGTGTGTGTGTGTGTGTGTGTGTGTGTGTGTGTGTGTGTGTGTGTGCATGTGTGTATTGTGGTATGGAGTTGCAATGGACCTGATTCTCTCCCCAAAATGAATACATTTAAAGAACAATGATCTGGAACATTCATTGTTTTATTGTTTTTCTTTAGTTTCACTTTTCTTTTTATCTGTAATTGTGGGACCTGCAACTCTTGGACTCAGAATTACAATACAAAACCTGATTTCCGCTGTATCAAACTACCTTCTCCTGTAATGTGTGCATATAAGCAACCCATTGTTTTCGTTTCATAATTCAGTGCACAATGTCCAAAAATTCTAAAGCAGTGATCTGACTGTTTAAAAGAGAGCAAAGAATTACAAAACATGTTGCTTTTCTGATTTGAAGACCCAGAACATCCCAAAGACATGTTTTGTTACTGTATAACAACAGCTGGAACAAACTTTGTATACAGTGATTATTTTTAAACCTGTATTACTCTATGCACTGTAGAACACGACTGAAAAGTACAGAAATTTCAAGCATCAAGCACAGTATCATAGGATGCTGTTTGAAATCTCGTCAATTATTTCAGAAGCACAACAGATCTGATAATAAAGGACTAGTTACATATTGATAAAAAAGTCCCCTTTGTTAAGTTTGGACTGGCCATACAGCCCACTATCCTGGTTTTCTCAGAGATTTTTCTGGCTCTCTGGCTACTTGATTGGTTCAGCTCTCTTATCTCCACTGCAATTATGAGGATGTTAATTCATACTTTAATTTAATGGGTTTCTCCACTCATCAGTATCACAGTTAGTAATGCTTTTCATGTGATTTACACAGTGACATTGTTATGGTAATAGTCTACTCAGGACAGTGGTCAGGACATTTACGGGAAATCCATGTTGAGATGTTTCCAGCCACCTACAAAGTGCAATAATTTTACAAACGAAATCCAGATTACTTGACCAAAGACTGATTTTTCAAATAGTCTTTAAAAAAAGCTTGATGGCATCTTGGTAAAAGTATAATATGAAGTGAATATGTAGCAAACTTATTGCATTACAGTGGTGCTGTTAATAGAATTGTTACAGCATTTCAAGATATTTTGTGATTTATTCCTCAGACTAAGTGCCTCCTGTATGCAGGGCTGGTCTTTCGTCAACTGGTGCCCTAGGCAAAAGGTTTCCACAGCACCACCACAATATCACCTGGTGCCCCCATCCTGGTCTACCTACATCATCCAGATTACTGGAAAAGCACCCCTGCTAAAGAGGCTTCCCTAGGCAGCCACTTAGTTGGCCAATGCCTAAGGCTGGATATGCCTTTATGGGGTCTTCATGTCCTCTCTGTTTACACGGGTTTTGTCCAGGTGCTCTAATTTCCTCCCAATATTCCATGCAGCAGATGGATTGATGACTTCTAAACTGTCCGTATGTGGATGTGTGATGTAGAAGAAAGACCTAGAAATCTCCTTTTACCAACCCTCACCCTTGCCTAGTAAAGATTATTAATGGCTTTTGACAAGGTTACTGCAGGATTCAGCAGCAGTTGTATGCAAAGATGGTATCAACGTTGTGTAAATGCATTTCCTGACTACTACTTAAGGAGAATTCCACCACAGCAGCATTTTAACATGAAGTAACTATCTATCATACTTCACAGCATCAGCTAACAACCCTCTTATTCTTCCCAGCTACTTTGTGTAACATTACAAAAAAAAAAAATAAAACAGTTTGTTTGGAGGGAGAGATAAAGAACAAATTCAGCTACCACCTGTTGAAAAACATAACAGAAATACTCAGTTTCAGGTAGCAATGTTTACTGCTTTGTCTTTAACTGTTATGTAGACTGCATTTCTCTATCTTGCAATTACTATATCACACTCTTCTCACTATTGACACATGTGGCCAGTTTTTATCACTAACTGTGCCATTTTTTGTTAAATTTGTTAATTTATTTGTTAATTATTTGCTAATTATTGCTATATAGCTGATTTCTTTACTGACTTGCTTTGCACATTGTTGATTAATTGTTTGATTGTTTAATACTGTCTGTATGTATGGAGCTTTTCTACCCTGGCATCCGCTGAAAATGGGCCTCATGCCCAATCAGGCATTACCCAGTAAACAAACAAAATAAATAAATAAATAAATAAAGCTAAACAATGAGGATGCACGCACTCATTATTTTTCACTATTGCAGCAAGAAAAGCATTCCTCATTCAAATGCAGTCGTAACAGGAAGAAAATGAAGCTGCTTTAACCTAAAATTACGTAAAAGGAATTAAAAATTCAAAAGATCCCTATATTAACATATTTATTTTTATCAGTTGTAGGCTGGGAGCATTTTGTACTTTATAAATGGTGCAATTACACTTGTGCTGTACAAATAAGATCTGGCTTGGAGTTTTTCGCTTTCTACATCATATGTAAAGTCATTGTTTCACTGGTGGCAAAATGCTTGCCTGTACTTCATGCTCTGATGACTTTTTACTGATGGAAGACACAGGAGATCTTTTATTTATTTGTCTTTCTTAATTGGAATAATCCAACTAGACAAAAACCTACAGTAAGAGAATGCCTAATAAGAAAAGTTCCACAGGTAAATCTGGACTATATTATTTCATCAAAACTCCAATTCCATGATACCTATTCATCGACCCCTGCTCAACTAAATACCCTTTTATCGATTGCACAAATCATTGACTGTTCTCCCAAGTAACTAATATAGTAGGCCAACATACAGAGCAATAAACACAGCAGTATAACAAACCCACAAAGGTAGGGAGCTGCGCCCCTACACCCCACTTATATATACCAAGTCAGAGATTGCACTACAGTGGGGAAAAGGGCAAATTTCCACAAGTTGGCCAACTAACTCACTGCCCTGTGCAATAAAATAATGTTTGCTGTATAGGGGTCAATGAAGAGGTATTTGCAGAGTTGGAGTTTTGATGAACTAATATAGACCCGGTAAATCACATATTTTGCATAACAGTAAAAACATTTTTACAAGTGCAGTAGTGCAGTACATTTTACATAAACAGCACACATTTGTGCATGAATATACAGGGAGTACATAGATTGAAAATGGTAAAATAAATTTTCATATACTGGATGAGCATCAGTAGAGAATGAAATGTAAAGAGAAACAATGAATACAAAGAGAAACAGTGTATATAGCAGTAGAGGTTCTACTCCCATGGACTGCAAAGATTTTGTCATGCCTGAGGTCCCCCCCCGCCCTTTCTAACATAATGTAGTACTTCTTATATATGATGATTATTATGCAAGACTAGCCCTTCTTGGCCCAAATGAGAGAATATTTAATTGTTGCCAAGGAACTCCCCCTTCCCTTAGAATATCTGTGTATTAATGTAAATTGCACGAGTGCCCTTCTACCTCCCCCCTCCTTACCATTCAATATATGTAAAGTACTGATCAACATTCATAGGTTCATAGATATACATTAGGCTAACAAGCACAAGGGTTTCTATAAGGCTAGCCGAGCAATCCAAACCCAATGTTTTCATTGTGTATCATGGGCAGTTTATAGATAAGTACTAGGCTAGCTGCCCCTATAAGCCATTTTAAGCCTAGCCAATTTCCCTTCAAAAGTAAGAATTAAACCTTGCTCCTTGTGTCTGTGAGGAAAATATCATAACCAGTATACCAACCCACCATTGACCCATATAGGTAATTATTAGGCTAGTTACCCTTGCAGTCCATTTTAAGCCCTGCCAATTTCCCTTCAAAGGTGAGAATGAAACCCTGTACTTTGTGTCTGTGAGGGAAACACCTTGACCATTATGCCAACCTCCAACCCAAGAGCCTGTGCTTCCTTAGAATTGTGCTTCCTTAGAATTGTAGAAGCTGTGCTTATGCTCCATGAGTACAAAATCCAAGCTTTCTAGCAATAGCAAAATGCTTCTTATCCAGGTGCAGGCCTGGCCTCACCTCCCTATTTTCTTATAACTCCTATCTGTACTGTGCTGAGACCCTCTGGTATTATCTTGTAAAATATTCTAGAAAAATGTATTGATAATGCTGCATGTTTAAAGTCAAACCAGGCTTTAGCCAGTGGGCTTTTCACAGGCATGTATGACTTGGTACATTTGCTTCGTGTCTCACTTCAATGAGGAAGAAAGAAGGAAGGAAGGACTGAATCCATACGTTTACAGCCTTCCATCAGTCCTCCTACTGACTCTAGTTTCGAACGCTACACTACTCTCAGCTTGCACTGTCTCACTGGGAGCCTGGAAGTGTAGACTGAGATTTCTCCTGTTGTAGTGTTGTATTGCATGCTAGTCTGGAAGAATTTGTTAGTAGAATTTTTTTTTATTTTAATTAAACTAAGCAAAAAGACCAGAAGTAATATAACGGTGGACTCCTGAGTGTGGCAGCAACAAATGAGTACTTTTGTCAAAAAATAAAGTTTAATGAAAAGCAGTTCATCTATCTCCCCTTATACAACATAATTTTACTGATTTGTTTTCTTCACTGAGTTGGACAGAACATCAAGGTACTGTTGGAAGGGAGGGGGGAGAGGGGAAAAGAAGAAGTACTTACAGGCAAAATTAAACAAATTCACAAGAATAACAGCAACACCGAATTCAAGGGAAAAACTGAGTGTCTGATGTGGCTTTCCCAGAAATGAGAGCTTTATTAAACAGCTTAGAAAATGGGATGGACAGAGTGAGAGAGAGGATGTTTATTGCACTGCACATCTACACACACACACACACACACACACACACACACACACACACACACACACACACACACACACACACACACACACACTCAGTGATCACTGTTCATCAGGCCAGATGTAAAACATTTGCATATGAGAATGGCATTGCTTCTTGTCCCCACAATGCATGTAACATCACTCTACACAAACATCCCACACTCTGAAGGCAAGGCTGACTCCCTCAAGTAATTAGAAAAGAAAACAGATCATCACAGTGTTACTCCAGATATAGTGGGACAACTTATAGAATTTATTTTGACATATAACAATTTTAACTTTAATTAGAAACATTGTGCTCATACTATGGGCATTGCAATGTGCACAAAAATCATTCGAAAATATGTGAACCCCCTTCTTGACAAAGCTAGAATTTTTAATTTTACAACACTGCACACACTTTGTTGATAATTTATTTATAATCTGGCTACAAAACCTTCTTTGATACTAGGGTTACTATGCAAAATAAAGCATTACAGGCATGTGTCTACATTAACCCAACTGACAGACATTTGTGTCTGCACAGAAGCACAACTTATAAACAAAGGTATGACATGCAAGTCCAAGGAAGTCATTGTTCCACTGTATTCAGCACTCATCAAACCTATCATTGAGTACAGTGCACCCTTTGGTATGTACCTAACTAGGCATATCCAACAACTGGAATGTCCACAGTGGTTCCTCACTAAAAGAATGCACGGTGTAAGTAATATGTCCTATGCAGATCATCTCAAGGCCTTATCCCTGTATTATATATACTATAGGCTTTTGATGGGAGATCTATGCCTGGCATACAGGGCATTGTCAGTCCCCACTCTGATGGAGCTCTTGCATTTCCACAAAACAAACAGTACCAGAATTACCCATTCTAAAGACTTAAACCTTGCTTGTGATATAAATAGGACCTGCTGGAGAGATAGGTAGGTATCCCAGAGACTACCCTGTCTATGGAACAGACTTCCTATCCATGTTCCTCCCTAACCCAATTCAAGTGCAACTTGAACAATTGGATGGGAAACCAGAAGTTCATCCCTGGTTTGGCACTTATGTCTTTAAAGAACACAGGCAACTTGTAAATGGTTCATCTCCCAGGCCTATACTTACACTTATCAAGGGTGTCAGAACTTATCAGATATTTGGGATGTATGGCTAGGCTTAAAAAGGCCCTTCTGGTCAATAGCCTAGTAAACAGCTATGAACCTATGCACCTATAAGAAGCAGTAATTATCCCAGCCTCACAAAGAAGTCAGTTATTTACAGTCTAGCACTTCAATATTATTGCATTTGTTCTAGTGAGGTAGAAAGTGACACACAGCACAACTGAAAGAAGCCATACTTTCTCAAGGTCACTCTGCCAGGGAGTTTGGCAGAGCTGTAGGCAGAACAATACAGCTATCATGAGAACAACTGCTTCACTATAAAGAGAGGAACCCTGTGACAACATGTTATCCACAATTGAAAAACAAAATTACAAACCGTACAAAATCATAAGGGACTATCAACCAGTCATCAGAGAAGATCACAAGTTGAGAGACATTTTTCAAGCTGTTCTAGTGCTGTCATTTAAACAACCACCAAATCTAAAGAGTTTTCTTGTCAGATGCACACTTAGATCAGAACAGAACATAGTCCAGAACAGCCTAAAACCCGCAGCCATCTAAGTTTCAAAACATGTCACATGATTTGTGCAGTGTCCAACATAATTTCACAGACATTTTAAAGTACTGGGTTCATTTACATGCACTTCAAAAACATGGTTCACTGTGGCGACCCCTAACCGGGATAAGCTAAAAAACACAGCAACAACATTTAAGCAAATGCGAGAAATGTCCTGAGACATGTTAAATAGGAGAGACAGGCCATGCATTCCAAACTAGGAAGAATTGCCATGGACTCACAGTTACAAATAAAATGGCCAACTAGCTAGTGTCAGCACATTTTTCAAAGTCTGATCATTCTGTATTGATTTGACAGTTATGATTTTCCAAGGACATTTCAGTACAGCTTTTGATATAAGAACAATTGAGACATGAGGCCATCTGCAGAACATGTCAATGAAAGAGAATATCACAATTATCAAACCAGATTGTGTTTATTTCACACAATGACTGAGTTAAAATGAAAGCAGCATAGGAACACGTAAATAATGGTTTAGTCATGGAAGGTGGAAGTTATAATCCATCATCAGACTTCAGTCTCTCTCTCTCTCTCTTTCTCTCTCTCTGTCTCTCTTCCTGTTATGAATTGCAGCCAGCAGCTAGAGGGACCCTTTAGACATTCACCTGTATCTATGGAGTTTACAAGGCAAGTTAGAAATGGAAGTGGGTTGCAACCAGACCTAGAGTATGCTAAAAATGGAGGCAGTGTTTTTTGTAACAAAATGCAGTTAAGGTCACCCCCAGTGAAGATGGCTTTGTCTCAGCAGTGGGTCTGTGATGATTTTAAAATGAAAGTACTTATGCAGTGGATTTTCTGCAAATATCCTTGGGCTTAACAATCATGAACAACTATAATGAACAAAGTAAGACATGATCAATTACTAGAATAGTTTATTATTCTTTCTAGAAGGCCCTGCAGCTTGACCAGTAAGGCAATAAACAAAAACATAGGACTATTTAGAATAAATAGAGCTTCATAACTAAAGAGTGGGTATGACCAAGTTATATTTTTGCATAGTGGGAGCAAGTTGTCCCTCCTGTAACATGAGGTCTGACAGTGAAAGAAAAGTGAGAGTAAAACTTGGTGGAATGAATATGAACAGCCAGTCCTGCCAAGGAGATCACAAGAGAGACAACTAAACAGTTAAACTGAGCAGGTTTGTCTAAGTGTAGCAGGCCAAATGAAAGAAATTACTAAATTTTGTGGGGTGCAAGTGTCACCTCACACAAATTTGTACTATTACTCAATTGATGGCCATGGGTAGCTGGCAAGGTGATCCACTTTCTGAAAACAGATTTAGGCATTGTATTTGTGACTACTTGTCCTGTTGCTCTGTAGTTTCACAAAAAATATATGAAACATTTATATTATTATTGAATGTCTTGGACTGTATGAATTACGTTAATGTATAACTATTGTATATTTTATTTCATGTCATTGTATGTCTTAGAGCCGTTCTCCCCTGGCCTCCACTGAAAATGTTACCGTGGACCCAGTTGGACTTTTCTGGCAAACAAATGCTAATAAATAATAAATAAATGCATACATACATACATATATTAATTAATTAATTAATTAATTAATACATACATACGCCATTAAGAAAAAGTATGACACAAATTCTTTGTTTAAACATAACTCACAATGTAATAACTTTAATAGATACATATTTTTTTTATTCTTGGTCATATCATTCAGTTTTAAAGGAGGATATTCGAATATATATTGGAATAAAAAATTTGAATGGCATTTATTAATGGCTGCAGATAGAATCCCAGGTTTTAATGAATATATCTTTGTAGTTTACAAGATGAAGTCATAAATGCTTGGGTATTATCGATTTTATGAAGCTTACATATTTTTTTTTTAATATTTTTATACCTTTATATTTTCTCATTTGTATCTGGTCAGCAAATTAAAAATATTACAGGCTTTCAGATGTTATTAAATACACGGTTCTATCTGGTTAACCACACTCATATAATGGTTTATTTTTTAATATAAATACATTTTTTAATTATTCAATGATTTATAATGAAAACTCTTAAGTTTTGAATAAAATGGTGTCCTAGTACATTCCTAAATTGCTCACATGTTAATATTTTCACAAACATCCCATTGAAGCAAAGTCACCAATGCATAACTATCAACCTCTTAGGTCAAGAATTCTGGGTAAGCCAAAAATAATTGTGGGTGGGGGCCAAAGGCTCAAATCAGTGAGTGATTTTAAATATTTCTCTTATAAACTTGGAAAGTTGCTAGAATTACAGGTTTTGCATTTGCATCCCTTTTCTGAAAAATACAAAGTCTGAAACTTAAATGTCTGTCATTATTTAATCACTTCAGTCCTCAATACTTTGCCAGAAAAAGCACAAGTCTTATGAGGAACAGATCAAAAATATGAGGCAAAAATCTGAACATTCTGCAAAAGTCTAAAGTGTTGGTAGGTACTGAAAAAAGTGTATAATCCTTGATAGAAGTCATGACAGCTATCATAACAACAGAGCATTCTCAAAGAAGACTTGCAGATTAAATCAATATCTGAAAGCAACTACGCAGGATACAATATGTCAAAAAATGTCAGATTGTACCAAAATCCCCAACACAATGCACACTGTGACAGGATCTCCAACCGCCACCCCCTTTCTCCCCATCATCACTTTATTATTCTAACTCCAAGGTCACCAGTACTTTCAAATATCTCCTTGTCCCACAGTTCAGATGGATTCTCACTTGGTGAGAAAGCATGTAACTGTAGAGTGATTATGAGACTGATATCATACAAGTGATCACTGGTTTAATTGCCATCCTTAAATTGACTAGATATTTCTATTTATCACGAATGAAACTAGAAACTATTAAAGACTAGGCAACAGAGTACAAGTGCGGTTGGCAATCCACAGGTAAATATATTGGTTTAATCTACATATGAGAATCTAGCTTTATTCAGAGATGCCGATGGGCAGGCAGAACCAATTACAGGAAGTAGAGGATTGTTCCTGCATCTATCATCCGGAAAGTGTTTCCAAAGCATACGTTGCAGAACTACGAGATTCAGGAACAGCTTCTTCCTTAATGTCATCAGGCTCTAGTAGGAACTACTCTCCGTAATGTCCATCTGGGTCAGTAGAAACTGTAGTAGTTTGTCTCATATTGTGCTTTAACCTGGTTACCAGTCTCATCTAATACTTAGTGCAATATTCACCATGACTGTAACTTGTAGGCCATCTAGGGCAGTAGCATTACAGTAAAATAGCTTTTCTTTCAGTGCAATACATGATACAATTTCGTAAATTAACCATAAGGTCCATAGTGCAATACTCTAATGCTCAGAGTGCAATACTTAAATGTCTCTTTCTGTGCAAGGATCAGTGCAATATCTTAACCAAGTACCTGTCCAATACTAAATCTCATGCAAGTGTTCACTGTGAAAAGTGTTAACATGTTTCTAATTATGTGGCAGTATAGTCTGTCTACCTGCATGTCCATGATGTAATAGCTAGGTGGTATATGTGTAAATGTCTGTGAAAATAGTTTATATGTTGTCTGCACATTGAGTCCGGAGACATGGAATTTCGTTCAGTTTTTGCCCTTGTGTGATTTCTGAATGACAATAAAGTTTACTCTAACTTTGACTTTGAATGGTTCATAGGTGACTATTTATGTATTTATTTATTTATTTATTTGACATTTGTTTACTGGGAAAGTCTGACTGGGTATGAGTTTATTTTCAGTGGAGGCCTGGGGAGAAAAGCTCCACAGTACACATTAAACAGAATTTAAAAAATTGAACAACGGCTACAAATATTAAGACAATAACAAAGTAACACAATATGTGAAATACAATAAAAGAAAAATAAGCAAAATATAAAGGCAGCAATAAAGCTGACAATACATTATATACAAGGTAGAAGAGAGTTCCTAATGGTACATAACGATGCATGAAAATATATAACAGAATAAGTAATAGGTCATAAATGCCATAAATGCCATATACTTTTTCTGGCAGTAGAACTAGATAGTAAAATTCAGTCAAATTCTGGGATAGAGAAAGGTTAGTGTAAGAATATAAAGAAAGGACATTAGAATGTTAAGGAATTAAAGAGAGGTGAGGCTACAAAGTAGGTAAAGCAGGAAGGGAAGTAGGACACATCAAGGGAAAGTCCGTTCAGAGTGGGAAGAATGGAATAGAATGCAATACTAAGATAGCAACTATGATGACTAGGCTGACTGCCACAAAGGGCCATTTATAGCCTAGCCAATATCCTGAGGTCATAATCATAACCTCTATCTTATGTCTATGGGGTGAACACCTTAATCATTATTCTAAACTTATCCCCCATTATGTTAAACACACCCTTTGTATTTCATTAATAACATGGTGCAGGAGGCATTTGGAATTGATGGACGGCAGTGAGCAGCCAAATCTAGGCTTTCCCATCCTGGGTGTAGAGTAGCAGCCTGTCTTGATGCATTGATGACACTTGCAGAATTGTAGGTGTATAGCCTGCGACTTGGAGACTAGCATGCCCACGCTGTAAAGTGGTGTTCTGCTCAGTCATGAGGTTTTGAGAATGAGTGTAAACATGCATGTACCTCCTGATGGCAGCTATGATGCAACCTGCAAGCTGCCTAGAGGTAGGGTTAGAGCAGTCCAGAAGATCCACAAACTGGCCTTTACACCAGCACCTAACTCCAACTTCCACAGGTAAATGAATGGGCTAGAGGATTTTTGCCCTGATGGAGGACAAATGTGTCAGTTTGCTTCAGAAGGGGGGACCACTTGGTTGATCTGTCAGTTAAAAAAAAAAGAAAAAAATATGGTACAAATTAAGTTAGACTTTTCCATTAAAACAACTCTGGACTCATGGAAGGAATGGTACAAAATGGGTGGGCAGCGGGTGACCATCAGCTGTAGCAATTAGTCATGCTAGTTAGACATGCACTTTCCTTTTCCTAGATAGATTATATGATGCAATGTCTTACAAATTAACAGCACGTCAAAAGAAAAGGTCATACAACTCCGAAGTAGCAATCATGTCCAGCGCTGCTGCTTTCAATTCACATAGAGATTTGGAGAGAGCAGCAAAAACATTGCTACACTTAGGTTGGAGGAAACATTTAAAAATTGTCAGTTGGATGTGATTTATATGTAATATACATCTTCAAAAAAGAATAAGGCAGAATAATATGTCAGATATATTTAAGGAGAGGGCATTAGAGGGAACTGCTGTGTGATCAGACACAATCTGCACTGTCAGGTCAAATTCATAGTGCAGGTGGCTCTTTTACTGCTAACATTTTATGTGTTTGTGTGTTCATATAACAACACAAGTCTGCAGATGTCAGTGCTAGCAAGTAACTACAATTACATTTTCCTGAATCTGTAGGATTATGAAAGCAATCTGTCATTTCTACACTTTTTGAAAGTTCTTCACCTGATACTCATACCTCACAAAGGCAAAATTCAAACAAGCAAAAGAAACGTGCTACTGTTTATCTGTCTTGCATGCATGCATGCTTAACTTAAATCATATTTTGTATGAGGTGTACTCTGGTCTTAGCAGATGGAAGACCAACTGTAGAAAGGAAAATCAAGTATTTTTTTTTAGTTTCATTGTCAGGCATGCTCCATATACTCAAAAGACTCACCACAGAAGTGACACATGCATGCACACACATTTACCTCATGTTGCCTTTGACTGCTAGCTGACCTTAATAAGAGTATGTTTTAAAATAAACAAATGCAAACAGTTTTTATCTGCAGAATCTAAGAGAACAGGGATAATGCATTTCTCATGCTCACACTAAAATAGGTCTACAATTCATCAGATTAACTTAGAGTTAATTAAAGCTTTTGGAAATAAATCAGAGTCAGAATCACAACTGGGTCATACTCTGCATTTCCATACCTTTTAAAAACAGGGCTTTCCTTTTCAGAACGGCACACCTGAAATGTATATACATATATTTTTTAATATTTTAATTTCTAAAAATATATATATATATATATATATATATATATATATATATAGTAAACCTGTGAGTTCTATAGACATTTAACTTACTCCACAGAACACTAAAACTTGGTTACCTGATGTATATGTGTGCACAGCAAAGACATGGAGTGTTATTATGATAGAATGTTAAATATTCCTTTTACAACTGGAAAAAATTGATAAGCATAGGTTTTCTTGCAGCTGAAAGCAAATTACTGTTGAGTGACAGCTATAAGAAATACATATTCTGGAAAATCTGAGCAGTATCAAATAAACTATATAAAATGGAAAAATATGTCATCGCATGTAACATCGCAATACAGGAAGAACTTTAAATAGCATGCTCTGTATTATATTTTTATTAACCTTTTATAATCCATTTATTTGCACTAAACCTATGTATCTTATAAGACAACATTATGCAGTTATTCATTCTTAGGTGCTTAATTTGAAGACACGGGTAGCTGGAATGATTTCTGTGGAGGACTAAGTGTGTATACAGTAAGCACAGTGATTTCAAATGTAAACACCTGTACAATGCTGATCTAAGATACAAAAACAGCAGGCAGTTTATGTTGTTGCTTTTAAAATCAAACTCACCAGCTTAAATTTGCAAGGATACTGAAAAAGTACACTCATTTTACATCAGGCATCTTATGGTGTGTAATTCAATTAATTCTTGTGACCCTCACCTCTGCAATGTGAAAGTCTGTTAATCAGGCCAAAGAACCTTGTAACATCTGAATAAATTTCTAGATCAGTAAAGACTATGGGCCAGATTCAATAAGGCTTACACTAAGTGCACATAATATGTATTCAGGAACATTCTTATCACATGTTTTGTGCTTTCTAGTCACTCAGAAAGATTACACTAAGTGTAGTCTACACTTTGTGGTAACCTTTATGAATCCCTGTCACTATGTAAAACTGCAATATCAGTAGGAAAACTATAATTAGTAGGAAGAAGGTGTGAGTTATGTCTGTGTTGTCTGTTCACTCAGAACAGTGTACATTTAGTGTACACTCAGTGTAGGTGCATGTGTTTGCTTCTGTCTGTGTCTGTTTATATTAATACATAAGTGTGTATATATATGTTTGTGTGTGTGTGTGTGTGTTGTGTCTTAATGCAAACACACACACACGCACACACACACACACACACACACACACACACACACACACACACACACACGTGCATGAGCACGCTCACGCACACACATGCACACACAAACATACACACATATTTACATCACAAGGTATGATACACTGTTAATAAAACTATACACAACTAGAAATACTGTAAAGCGTTTCACAAATGGGTAAAATGTAACGTAATGTATTGCTTATCATATTAATTTGTACCATTTGAAAAGACAATGCACTACTAAAAATAATATGACACTGTTGTGCACATTTTAGACTGTTACTTCTGTCAAAGTGATCAAAATATAAATTCAAACACAAATCACTTACTTCCCAAAAAATAATAAATCACATTTACATCAGTGAAGTTTCATTGTTTAATACTTTTTTTAACAAATCACACTACACGTGTAACAGAACTATGAAGTACATTATATGAATCTGAAATTCTTAGTACTATGTTAAACAAAAAAAATCACTCTACAAAATACAAAGGATATAAGCTGATTGCCAAATTTTGCAACTACTTATATACTCATATACTATAGTAATCATGTTTCTATTATTAATTACTTTATTAGGACAGCATCTAAATTATTGAGTGGTACTCAGTGCATTTCTATGAACAAGAAATAAACATACATACATAAATGAATAAATAAATAAAAACTGTGAAGAGTTAAAATAATAAAGTTGGACAGGTAAATGAAACAAATCCTTGTATAAAATATAATGGGAATAAATGGGAAATACTTTTGAGGAAATAAATGGCAAATTATCAATATAAGTTTAGATGAAACTGAAGTAAAGAAAAAAGAACCAATCTCTGTACAGATACACTTTTTCAGGAGGGTCACTCTCTTGAGCAACCATTATAGACGAAGCTCCAACTTCCCTAGGATCCATATACATATATACATACACACAAATACGTGTTGAAAGATCAAAGGATAAAAAGCTACAACATTCTGAGTATCGAACCTTTGAATGTCTGTATGACAAAACAAAACAAACAAAAGAAAAAAAAAACAGCTTTTTTTGCATAGGGACTGCCTCCCTGCAACTTTCCTTCACAACTCCTGCATAATATATATACACCAACTCTAAGACCACACCAGATTGGGAGAAGAGCAAACTTCTAGTCCCTAGAAATGGTGGCAACCTAGGGAAAAAATGCTGCAATATTCTAAAAGTTTGACTAATGAACGTTTAATATTCTGGACAATCTGTAAAGTGAATGGAATATAGACACATAAATAGGTAAATAGATCAATAGATAATAGATATACATACAGTAACTGTGAGACAGCATAATCTCTGAGGAAAGTGGAAACTGAAACAGTATAATTAAACTTCTAAACTATATCGATATGTTTCATCTAACTGGCCTTTCCAATGATTTGCTAATTAGACTATTTGGCAGTTCATTAACTTTTATTCTTCCAAATCCCATGGACATACACACACACTCACACATGCACACACACACACACACACACACACACACACACACACACACACACACACACACACACACACACACACACATGTACATTATCTATTTATCTATCTATCTATCTATCTATCTATCTATCTATCTATCTATCTATCTATCTATCTATGTGAGAGAATGTGTGCGTGTGTATGTGTGTGTGTGTGTGTGTGTGTGTGTGTGTGTGTGTGTGTGTGTGTGTGTGTGTGTGTATCGGCTACGGGACATTTTGACACCGGACAGTTTGATACTGGATGGTTTGACCCCATTGAAATGGCAAGACAAGAAAAAAATGAACCACAGACATTTTGACATAAAGAAAAAGAATCATTATATACACCTCATGCATCCACACAGTTACTGAGAAAATGTCAACGATTACCTCAAAAAAACAAGAAAAAAAAGTCATGAGGACATATAACTGTTTAAAACATTTGAAATACAGATAATAATATTAATGTTAATTTAAAATAATATTAATGTTTGCAATGTTAAATAATATTGATTTTAAAGTTAGGTTAAAAAACTGTTATTAATTAATTATATTTGCAAATGAAATAAAATGTTAAATAAATTAACATTTACATATAAAAAAGTTACATAATATATTAAATTCCTGTGGAAAAAAATCATGATTGAAATATTAAGCAATAAAATGCTTTTATTAAACTTTTTTTTATATAATTGGGGTATTTTCTTGATATACTGGAAAATATTAGGGTTCAACCAAACACCCTAATAATGGGTGATTTCAACTACCACACCATTAACTGGGAAAAATACTAATGTACCAACTACTTTGCTCAACGCTTTCTGGAATTCATAAATTCCAATGCCCTGGATCAACTTATCCACACCCCCACTAGGGGCAACAATATCCTAGACCTAGTCATTACCAACATGAGTGACCGGTGTTCCACACCTGAAGTCAACTCCTCGTTGGTCAGATCCAACCTTAAGCGAATCACCCTAGATATCCACATTCTGCCCCCACCCCCCCATTAAGGAAATCACTTTAAAAATTTTCTCCAAAGCCAACTTCATGCTTCTTAAGACAGAAATGGTGAACTTCATGACACCAATGCAGATGGACAATACAGTTCCAACTGCTCAATCCTACATAGATGCACTCTATAAGCACTTACACGAGTGCATGGATCATGCTATCCCAAACAGAACCAAGACGCTATCCTCCAAAAAAAGGAAGCCAATCTAGTGGTAACTTGCCATAAACAAACTCTACAACAGAAGGAAGAAACTGTTGCAAAAGAGAGTAAAATCCCATGAGTGGAAGAGTTCCCTGGTCAGCCTCAGTAAGAAGCTGAGATCCCTTATATGATCCTCCAAAGCTAGCTATAAAAACAAAATCACCACTGATTCTAAGGACAACCTCAAAGCATGCTATAGCTATGTCAAGAATCTCAATGGCAACACCCAGATCTGCTCTGAGTTACAGCACAACGGCATGAAAATTAAAGAACCAACTGATATTGCCAGTGTCCTGGCAGATAGGTTCAGTGCTAACCCCCCTCTCACCCCTAAAGGGCCCATATCTATACAGGAAGAATACAGGGTCCCTGTAATCACAACTATGCAGGTAAAAGCTGCACTCTCTAAAGCAACAAACACAGCATCCATGGGACCAGACAACATCCCAGGCTGCGTTTTACATGAACTTCAGAATGAACTGGCTTCCCACCTAAACACCATGTTCAATCATAGTCTCACATCAGGCTTTGTGCCCACGGAATGCCACACAGCAACAGTTATCCCACTCCACAAAGGAGGAGCCACCACTGATCCCAGGAACTATCGCCTATTAGCCTGATGAGCCTGGTCTGTAAGACCATGGAATGTATCATCATGAAACTCATAAACAAAGACTTTGGTAACCTCGATACTCTGGACGCCACCCAGTTCAGATTTGTGAAAGGCAGATCATGCCTCCTGAACCTGATTGACTTCTTTGAGGCAGTCACCAAAGCAGTAGACGAGGGTAAGGTGGTTCACACAGCCTATCTTGAACTCACCAAGGATTTCA
>NC_056746.1:1400005895-1400150895 GCF_019279795.1 Protopterus annectens
CTTACAAGTAATAAAGGTTGCAGATGTAAGCTGCAGATTCACAAGGTGTTTTCATTCTTACAAGTAATAAAGGTTGCAGATGTAAGCTGCAGATTCACAAGGTGTTTTCATTCTTACAAGTAATAAAGGTAGCAGATGTAAGCTGAAGATTCACAAGGTGTTTTCATTCTTACAAGTAATAAAGGTTGCAGATGTAAGCTGCAGATTCACAAGGTGTTTTCATTCTTACATTGTTAATACTATACATTGTAAATGACACAAGATATTTTCAATCGTACAGGTATCATAGACTGCCAATATATGAACATTCATTTGTATATAGAGATGGCAGACAATGTGTTATATCTGTGCCCCTCTTGGAAAACGACTACGTGTTGGAGTGACATGCTATTCAGAGCAATCACCCAACACTCAAGTCAAAAACCTGGGGCTCTGCCAATCCTCATTCAATGTTTTCTAATGGGGACTTCCAGAACCTTATGCCTGAGTTCAAAAAGAAAATCAGGATTCAGGTGCTGAAATCTTTTAGTGTTCTTTAATGATGAAGGCCATCAAATGCTAATCCCAATTCATCTGAAGAGCCCGTTGATGTCAAGTGATGTCACAGCAAAGCCATAGCTCTGCCAGTATGAGGGATTACGGACTTGAGCTACATGTAGTACCTTGTGGGAAGCCAGACTGCTTACAGAACTAAGTTCCACTACAGCTGGAGCTGCTATGCAGGATGACCACATGGCCATGCAACTCCACATGTATAACAACTCTGAACTAAAAGCAGGCTCCCTGCCAGCAGTAACAAGCTGCTAAACAGCAAGAGCTGAGGCACCAGGCGAATTCAACTAGACAGTGTATCAGATGAGTCCTTGACTAGGACTGCACTACACTTGTAATGTTTAATGAGATGCATTACCACAGAATGTCTCAGAAAATTGTTACCCACTCTTAGAGGGGTCTATATTATATCACTGAATGCTTAAAAAAGTGAATGCTGATTGATCGACCTAATTTAAGCGAAAGCGTACAATCTCGAACTGTCAGATCAGTGATTTTTTTCCCAGGGAAAAAAATCGCTGATCCAAAACACATACACACAACACAAGCACACCAAACAAACAGAAGTACACACACATACACCTAAAATCTGATACCTAACCCTACACTAAACTATGCACACACCACTAACTACCCACTTACCTTAACCCAAACCTTAACCCCAAGGTCCATCACTATCGCACACTCACCTCAGCCGCTCCCTAACCCTAACTCACTTAAATCCGCCCTAACCCTCATGTCCACTCAATCGCACACACACCTAACCCGAGCACTAATTCTAACTCACCTAAATCACCCTAACACTCACATCCACACAATTGCACACTTACCTGAATCTGACCAGTAACTTTCCACCATAACACTGAAAATACTGAAGCAACAGAAACAGACAACCGAATTCTTTCCCTAGGAAAAAAATCGAGTTTCTGCTGCTTTGATATTTTGCAGTTTCGCAAAAATAAGTTCGATCAATCAGCGTTCGCTTTTTTAAGCGTTCGAGGATATAATATAGACCCTCTTAGAGTAAGAATCCCACCCATTCAGTACTAAGATGTTGTGAGGCACTGAAATAGAAGTACATAACTACTGGGGTGGTGGGATTCCAGGGGGCAGAGATGAAATTCAGATTCATGGTAGTGGAATCTCAGCCTATATTGCACATAGTAGGTGTATCTACTATATGCAAGAAGATGGGATCCCAGCCTATATTGCAAATAGTAGGTGCATCTACTATATGCACATAGAGTTTGTCATGATTATTCAAACTATGTTATTAAATGTATGGTAACTGATACAACCTGCACATTCTAGCCTACAAAAAACATCACCACAATCCCAAATGTGTACATATATATTGTAAGGAAAAATACAAAAAGTAATACAAAATAAGGAATTAATCCTCCATGCAATTCAAAGCAGATATAATTTCTCATGTTATACACACCCAATACACACACACTCAAATAATAACATTGTTTCATTAAACTTAGCCAAAAGAAATTAAATGTTTTACTTTAAGAAGACAAATGCTCAAGTAAAAGAAGAAAAGAACATAAAACACTAACTCACAACAGAAAACAGCATTACTGGCAAAATGTATGCAGTCTTTCTAAACTAATTCTAACATAATACATAGTAAACAACTGAAATACATGAAAAGGTGAACTAATGCTACAAACAGCAATCACCTTAGAATTAGACTATAAATTCCTCTATCAGACAACTTTTTTGTAGAAACCTATGGAAACATCTAAAAGCCCTGTTTAAAAGAAATGATGTTGCTGAATCTAGCAGAAAGTATAATATCTTAATGGTAAACATACACACACACACACACACACACACACACACACACACACACACACACACACACACACACAGACACAGACACACACACACACACACACACACACACACACACACACACACACACACACGCATGCACACACACACACATATGTGCACACAGACACACACACACACACACACACACACACACACACACGTCCGCACATAAACATGCACACAAGTGCACACACATAAAACAGAAGAGAGCAATTCTGGCAGCTGGAGTTGGTTGCCAGTATTCTGTCAGGTTTGAAAGAAATGATGTATATTAAACTGGGGTTTTAAAGCAAAAGGCAAAAACAATATTATTTTATATTCTGTGTTGTGATAAATGATTCCTTTTTTGTATTATTTTGTTTTTAATCAAGATGTTTGATGTTTTGCCATCATTTTAAACAGAGAGAGCTGTTCATATTTGTTTTATATACATATATTTTATGTGTATTTGTACTTTGTTAAATGGAGCACTGATGAATAAGAAATGTCCTGTGATGGATGGAGTGAGAAAATGGTGACTTGATAGAGTTTGTTATTTAAGCTGTAGTTGAGCCGTTTTTTAAAGCAATTTGGTGTGTGGATGTTACTATTTGAGGTCTGACTATGGATTGTTTTGTTCTTTTAAATGCATATACGTATATAATTATCCATACATGCCCATGTACACGTGTGTGTGTGTGTCTGTGTGTGTGTGTGTGTGTGTGTTTGTGCGTGTGTGCACTGGAGAAGACCTGAACGGTACTATTTGTCTTCATTTTAAAAGACAACAGAATTAATTTCCTTTTGGATGTATAAGCTTCTTGGACTTTACATCTCTCTCTCTCTCTCTCTCTCTCTATATATATATATATATATATATATATATATATATATATATGTATACATTAGACTCAAGTTTATTGAGAACTTTTATATTGGATTCTGTATGATCAGTTCCATTTAGTAGACAATTGTGCTCATTGAAGGTTGCGTGTTTAAGTGTTTTCTCTGATAAAAGTATAGTTTTCGAAAAACTCTTTGTCTTCTGCACTGTGATTGGATTCAAAACTTAGTTTGTTTTTTGTATAGTCTCAGGCAGCATATATTAAGGTGAGGGGTGTGGGTAGTGCAGGTACACTCAACTCCTTATAAAAGCATTTATAATACTCATTTTGTTTGAGAATTCTGTAGAATATGCAATCAATGAGAGGAGCTTGATTATATTAGTTTTAATAAACTTAGTTCTATGGGAATTTTATAAATTATATGCATATATTTATTATTGTATTCAGATTTACTGCACAGCAGTTTATTGCAGCATAACCCAATGCTGTTAAATTAATGGGTTGCTACGCAAACAAATTCTGAAATTGGTGCTAATATGGTTCCTGTAGTAGTGCAGGTCAAATATGGAACTAAAAAAATGGCTCAAGTAGCATTTATTGCTATATCCACATCCATATCTCTCTCTATATATACATGCATGTAGATATATATGCATATAGATATAGATAGATTGACAGATGGAAGTGGGCGTGTTTTAGTGTGAACTCAAAATGCTGTGTGCCATTCTCTTATCACTTATTAGTTCACTAAAAACTGCTGCACATGAAACTCTCTAATTTGGGAGCTGGCTCTGTTACAGAGGGCTGTCTACACCTGATTAACACTACAGGTGTTTCCGCAGTACTAAGGTGACTATTATTGCCATTGCATTTACTTGTCTCACATGTATGTAGGTTTTTTTAGTGTGCACATTCAAGCACAATGCACCTAGCTTGACTTTAAAACACCTTATGCAGTACTTACATTGGTATATGGACTCACCTACCATTGCGATACACCATTCACAGACAATTGAGTTTGTCTTGGATTGCTATGGAAAACATTATCTATCACTGGTTTATGTTGACTGTGCTGGGACAGTGATTGCAGTAGAAAACTAATGAGTTGTTTCATCCAAACATATCGCAGATGCGTCTCATCAAAATGATGAGTTTTAAAAAGTTGTTTTTCCCAGGGATGTATAACCTGAGTTTTGATTATGTAAGCTAAGGGTCTATGGAATGCACAGCTAAGAATTATGCCCATGGCAAAATGTTTTTAAAAGACTAGAGTGACTTCTAAAAACTCAGTTTTTTCATAAGTTCTAAGATGATAACGTAGGATGAATTAATTTATTAGGATGCCAATTGCGGCTTACCTCTCCCATGGTATGAGGTGCAGCCATCATTACATTTCTTATTCTTTTGGCTAGGGTCTGTCTAATGGTACAGGGACAATGAAAAACTGTAATGGTCTCCTTTACAGTGATGACATATTGTGGAATCAGTACAGTGATGTGACATATTGTGGAATCAGTACAGTGATGGCATATTGTGGAATCAGTACAGTGATGGCATATTGTGGAATCAGTACAGTGATGACAAATTGTGGAATCAGTACAGTGATGTGACATATTGTGGAATCAGTACAGTGATGGCATATTGTAGAATCAGTACAGTGATGACATATTGTGGAATCAGTAGAGTGATGACATATTGTGGAATCAGTACAGTGATGTGACATATTGTGGAATCAGTACAGTGATGGCATATTGTAGAAGCAGTACAGTGATGACATACTGTGGAATCAGTACAGTGATGACATATTGTGGAATCAGTACAGCGATGGCATATTGTAGAAGCAGTACAGTGATGACATATTGTGGAATCAGTACAGTGATGACATATTGTGGAATCAGTACAGTGATGGCATATTGTGGAATCAGTACAGTGATGGCATATTGTAGAATCAGTACAGTGATGACATATTGTGGAATCAGTACAGTGATGGCATATTGTGGAATCAGTACAGTGATGTGACATATTGTGGAATCAGTACAGTGATGACATATTGTGGAATCAGTACAGTGATGACATATTGTGGAATCAGTACAGTGATGTGACATATTGTGGAATCAGTACAGTGGTGGCATATTGTACAATCAGTACAGTGATGACATATTGTGGAATCAGTACAGTGATGACATATTGTGGAATCAGTACAGTGATGGCATATTGCAGAAGCAGTACAGTGATGACATATTGTGGAATCAGTACAGTGATGACATATTGTAGAATCAGTACAGTGATGGCATATTGTGGAATCAGTACAGTGATGGCATATTGTAGAATCAGTACAGTGATGACATATTGTGGAATCAGTACAGTGATGGCATATTGTGGAATCAGTACAGTGATGTGACATATTGTGGAATCAGTACAGTGATGACATATTGTGGAATCAGTACAGAGATGACATATTGTGGAATCAATTGCACTAGGTATACTGTCTCTGTTTCACATTTTTGATTTATGTTAGCAAAGTGTTTTGTCATTACTGTTTGGCTGACATTCTTCTGTTGAATGCTCATAAGTATTGCCCCCACATTGCATTGTGTTCATGCTACAACTTTTTGTGAACCACCATGTGGTAGGAATGTTTTCAATGTAAGAAGGTTACCTTGTTGCATCTCCAGTCTTCTCAAGGGGTAGCTCATGGAAAGTTGTTCTTTTCCCCACTGATAATATGACAAGGGTACTCTGGCTTTATTATATTTAAATTAAGTGGTAGGGTGGAGGGAAGCTGCTGAATTCTACTAACTTAAGTGGAGCTAATTTGAACGATTTACTATTTCACTGCACTGACAACCAAAGGGGTGTCTCAAATCCTTTACTCCATTGTTACATGTGGTTTCTATCACACTTTCTTGAAATCCAAACTGAGTTTGTAACCCTGCAAATGAATCAATTTACAATACAGTGGATAGAATACAAAATAGGCATGACACATACTATTAACTTAATTGAATCAAAATAAAAATAATATGTGTACTAAACAGATAAAAATATGTGTTTAGTTTTAGAGAATACAATGGCATAACATATCACAGGCATAAATTACTGTAATGTCTTCTGAAAGGTATGTACATTTAAACTACTGTTTATATACTTCAAAATGTATGACAATTTGCCTGGGGCATGTGTATGACATAAGTAGTCCTTTCTATTCCGAATTTTAAAAGAAATCAAATAGTTGCTAGATTTCATATTAACACAGCGAGGAGTCATCTTGACATTAAAACATTAATCTGCAAACAGTTATTTTCCTGAGGCCTTCATTCACAGTTTGATTCCACTTTATAAGCTATTCAAGACATTCTCCATCTCTAATTACACATTTTGCCAGGCATTTTCAGACATTTTTTTGTGTTTTTGTTTGTTTAGTGTTCACTCAATCAGTATTTCTTTTAGATTTTAAGGACTTTTCCTAATGGTTTCCCCTCCCCACACCTCCTGCTCCATGTAATGCTTGTTCTGTCAACAGTGTTCTAGTAAAATCATTAAGCTGTCTCCTGACCTCTGGGTTACTTTTTTCATATCTCTTGTTAGTTGTCATAATATGAACTCGAGGATGGCTGAGGCTGATATATCAGTAGCTCAGCTGAAAGAACAATTATGTTAATGCAGCATTAATTTACAAGCCTTCTTAGCCTAAAGAGGGAATGGGGTAACTAAAATCAATTTGTGAAGAGGTGTTGAGTGGAAATCCTACATGTTTTCTTAAGATAACTGAAAAGTGCATCCAGTTATGGCTTTATTAGGCATTTAGAATCTATGCATTCACACTATCTGTTTATATCTTCATCTCTCCCAGAACAGCCTGTAAATGTAAGATAACAGTTGCACCGTGTAATAGCAAGTTGCTTTGGAGTGCTGTGATTTTATCTGGAGTAATAGCCTCTTGACTAACTTCCATCATGTATAATGATTGTATGGGGAAAAGATTTATAAACAGAAGCCTTAAAATAATACACTACACTAACATGATGTTGCCAGATTGGTAACATGCTCTGCATTTTTTATACTTCTGTAACTGATTCTGTCACTTAACTTTCAGTTCATAGAAATGATTAAATATTGTCTCTGCATAAGTGGTATGAAAACTGTATACAGACTGCAGTTTATGATTCATGGTGAAGGGGCATGTTTACCTATGAGCCCTGCTGAGGTATTTGTATATAATTTCAAGTTGCTAGGAAGATATCAGGCCCAGAGATGCTGAAGTACTTCCTCACATTTCACCACTATTACCATTTTGCAAAAAGAGATCTGTACTTCTTTTGCCTCATAGAGGCCTCCTATAATATTTTTTTTCAGAGAACCAGACTGTAAGCAACATCTTTTGTAGAATATGCTTTCAATATGTTTGTAATGGGTCTACTTCTAATCATCAAAATATCACTTACACGAATCTCACAAGATCAAGACGACAACACCAAACGTTCACTTAAACGAAAGTTCACATGATCGGAATTTTAAACAGGGAAAGGAGGCAATTGACCAACATGGGGAAATTTGCCCTTTTCCATACTGTTATGTGATCTTGGAGTTGGTATATATAGTTTGGGGTGTGTGGGGGGGGGTGCAGCCCCCCACATAGGGGAGATATGGGGTGAAGCCCCATCTGGGTGGTTTTGACATACTTTGGTGTGTTTGTTGTTGAATGTTGACCAAGTAAATTGGATCATACACAGTGTATGTAACAAAATTATTCACTTTAAATTTATCAAAGTGTTCTAGTGTACTATATTTTATTCTTGTTCTGCTGGCTTAATTTAGCTTTGAACCAAGCTTTTTCCCCTTCTTTTTAAGGAGGCTAAGTTAATTTACTTTAAGACTAAATCTGTATTTGTATCACCCCTTTTAACAGTTACACTTGTGGTTGTTAAGAATTTGAGATCCCAATCCCTTACGCTAATCATTCTTTCTCTCTCTCACTCTCTCAGTTTCTTTTATTAAAAATTATGAATAAGCTAAGTACTATGTAAAGAACTTTTTCCTTATTTAACAGAAAAGTTATTTGCAAGTTAGAGACACAGTGTCTCCTAACTCTCTAAGCTAATTATACCACTACTCCAATCTGCCCTCTACAAAGATCACATGGACAGAGAAGATTGCATATTAGGTGTCTGCCAATCATCTTTTGCCATTCATGTACATACTGGCAGAAGGTAGCATGAATTCTAAATGTGTATGAAATATCATACTCCATATCAATCAGGCACCTGCAATCACCTTAAGTCTATTCAAATGTTGAGGTGTGTAACAGAGTAAAACAAATACAGAGCAGAGTCTTGTGGTAACAGGAATTGCAATGTTACAGAAGGTATTGAAAGACAGCCGTTACTCAACTGCACCATACAAACTTTGCAAAATAGACAAGAATGTCAAAGTGCAAAGGCTAAAAAAGTAGCTTTTGTACTATGCAACAGAGATAAGTTAATCTAAACTTATTTAAATTATACATAAGTGTGCAGATTTTATGGAGCTGTCCTTATGTCTGAAATGGGACAACAATAACTTGCACTGGAAGGAAAGAAATTTTACTGAGAAAGGTGATGCCAGATACAGAACTGGTAGGTCTGCAAAAGGGAAAGTAAAAATATAAAATGCAAATGTGGAACTGCAAGCGCTGTATGCATGTTATGTACAGGTTGAAATCTTTGCAAGGGAGTGGGGACTTCACAAAAGGGATGAAGGAGAAGAAGTGAGATGGAACTCTATACTGGCTTGGAATGCGACCTTCTATACTTAACAGAGGCTTCTGGAATGACTTAAGGGTTAAATTTAAATAATTTCATTAGATGCGTGTGACATGTTGCCGCAAAGAATTTACTGCTAGTATGTGATGCAGGATTTTTTATGTGACACATTCATAAGTCTGAACAGTGTTTCTCATAGTATGAATAGCTAAATATAAAAACAGTGATCCTGCCAAAGAAAATGTACATCATACTGTCCCTTACATATTTTTCAGGTTTGCATCTTTCTCCCTAAGTTGTATAAGTGTAACTGGTTTAGGGGCATGATTAATGTTCTGTTTTTAATAAAATGTTGCAATCTCACACACACTAATACTTTAGACATAATGTATAACTTGCGTTTCTTTAATCCATCTGATATAGTATTTGCATATAACCAATTATTGTAAATGAAATGCTGTTATTGTCATACAGTGACCCCAGACCTTTGTATACTATGTAAAAACTATTGCAATACAAGCTTATACTTGTTGACTGTGTATAAATGTGATAATGCTATTCTGATACTTACGGATGAGCATAGCAAAGGAAATATTCATAGAGGTCATCTACACTAATGCACAAAGCCTGAAAAATAATAAGATGCAGATGAGAAATGCTGAAAAGAGTATTATGCTAATGAGGCAGTTTTGCATTTCATAGCCTGACATCCCTGCAGTACACACATCCATTGTTAAATGCGAAGTTTCAGCTTTGGTACTGGAGATGCAATCTGCAAAATCTTTTTTTGTCCAAATATGTCCATGCACTTCCGTCTCCACAAATGAATTATTTCCACTGGTAACCCTTTCATTAGTTTGTATTAAGGATGCACAAGCACTAAAATAACAATAAATTATTTTGCCCAGTGATCTGACCATGTATGCACAAGCACTTCACTGAAAAACACAAATTAATTATATTCTCTGCCACCCTTTCTATAACATTTCCTAGGGTACACAAGCACTAAAATGAAACATTCATCCAACCAACCCCTTCTATACCATTCCCAAGTATCCACAAGCACCAAAATAAAACATTCACCCAAGTGACCCCTTCAGTAACATTCCCTAGTATGCACAAACATCAAAATGAAAGTGACCCCTTCAGTAACACGCTCTGGTATGCACAAACACCAAAATGAAAGTGACCCCTTCAGTAACATGCTCTGGTATGCACAAACACCAAAATTAAAGTGACCCCTTCAGTAACATGCTCTGGTATGCACAAACACCAAAATGAAAGTGACCCCTTCAGTAACATGCTCTGGTATGCACAAACACCAAAATGAAAGTGACCCCTTCAGTAACATGCTCTGGTATGCACAAACACCAAAATGAAAGTGACCCCTTCAGTAACATGCTCTGGTATGCACAAACACCTTAAATGAAAGTGACCCCTTCAGTAACATGCTATGGTATGCACAAACACCAAAATGAAAGTGATCCCTTCAGTAACATGCTCTGGTATGCACAAATACCAAAATGAAAGTGACCCCTTCAGTAACATGCTCTGGTATGCACAAACACCATAATGAAAGTGACCCCTTCAGTAACATGAGCTGGTATGCACAAACACCAAAATGAAAGTGACCCCTTCAGTAACATGCTCTGGTATGCACAAACACCAAAATTAAAGTGACCTCTTCAGTAACATTCCCTAGTATGCACAAACACCAAAATGAAAGTGACCCCTTCAGTAACATGCTCTGGTATGCACAAACACCAAAATGAAAGTGACCCCTTCAGTAACATGCTCTGGTATGCACAAACACCAAAATGAAAGTGACCCTTCAGTAACATGCTCTGGTATGCACAAACACCAAAATGAAAGTGACCCTTCAGTAACATGCTCTGGTATGCACAAACACCAAAATGAAAGTGACCCCTTCAGTAACATGCTCTGGTATGCACAAACACCAAAATGAAAGTGACCCCTTCAGTAACATGCTCTGGTATGCACAAACACCTTAAATGAAAGTGACCCCTTCAGTAACATGCTCTGGTATGCACAAACACCAAAATGAAAGTGACCCCTTCAGTAACATGCTCTGGTATGCACAAATACCAAAATGAAAGTGACCCCTTCAGTAACATGCTCTGGTATGCACAAACACCATAATGAAAGTGACCCCTTCAGTAACATGAGCTGGTATGCACAAACACCAAACTGAAAGTGACCCCTTCAGTAACATGCTCTGGTATGCACAAACACCAAAATGAAAGTGACCCCTTCAGTAACATGCTCTGGTATGCACAAACACCAAAATGAAAGTGACCCCTTCAGTAACATGCTCTGGTATGCACAAACACTAAAATGAAAGTGACCCCTACAGTAACATGCTCTGGTATGCGCACACACCAAAATGAAAGTGACCCCTTCAGTAACATGCTCTGGTATGCACAAACACCAAAATGAAAGTGACCCCTTCAGTAACATGCTCTGGTATGCACAAACACCATAATGAAAGTGACCCCTTCAGTAACATGCTCTGGTATGCACAAACACCAAAATGAAAGTGACCCCTTCAGTAACATGCTCTGGTGTGCATGAGCACTGGAATGAAACATTCACCAAAGCAACCTCTTCAGTAAAATATCCAGGTATACACACGCAGTAAAATGAAACAATTCTGCAAGCGACCTCTTCAGTAAAAATGCCCAGGGAAGCAGAAGCACCAGCTAAGATCCCCTCACATATCTGTATTCTGATTGAAAACTTCTTTCTGGCATAGCTTCAGGGCTAGTTACACACTCTGTATACATATGAGTTCATTATAGATTCATGTCTATGGATCAAGCTCATGCCCATATGTGTAACAATGTAGTACCTGCCCCCTTTCGCTTATGAGTTAAACATGTTATGCATTTGCTATGGGGGATGTCACAAAATGTCTTCTGCATTTCTGTAGTGATCCTGAAAGTCCAGGATTTGCATAACCTTGTAGCACCACTCTTCATGGATCACCGCTATGAACATGTCAAGCCTTGGACTATGAATACTGCCCTCTGTCTCTCACTGGTGTGTTTTCCATGTATCTACTAAGTTTTGTAACCAAACATATAAACAAAAACTTCCACAAAACAATAAAATGAGGCAAAAGAGCTTTGCCACAACCAACCTACAGGCTGAAAATTGTATTTAATAAATAAAAAAATTAAGTGCTTTCACCAAGTAAATGCTAGGCTTCATCAGAGTTAACAAATCAAATCCACAATGCATTTAAATATCCCTCCTAAGCAATGACATCACAACAGCCACCACTAGAATAGCAATGAATGATTACTACTTTTTAAAAAATACAACAGCTCTAATAACCATATTAAAAAGTACATTAAAAACTAAATAATATAAAACATGTGTGTAAGAGAGCCCAGGGCATGATTGAAAACATATTAAGAGCCATCCCTTTCAAATAGTTAGGAAGGATACAAATTAATTTCTGAGGGTGACTAGGAGGATCAGCTTTGATGATACATTTACAAAACGTAGCTAGGCCCATTCCTATTCAAGTATAACCTGGAACTGTGCATGCAAAATCAATAATTCACCCATGGTCTGTCACCAATGTCTCTAATGGAAAGAGGAAACCTGTACATGTTTAACCATGCATGCCCTAGCTTACACACACCCCTAAGAATAACCTCAAAACACCAAATTTGTTGGATGCTTTTGGAATGCATGGCTAGGCTTAAAAAGGTCTGTGTGGTCATTAGCCTAGTATATACCTATAAACATATAAATCTAATTACTTCAAATTTCATCAAATGCCCCACTCATGTTCATGTTTATAGGGCATAAAAAGAAGGCCTGTTGCAGTCCTATGTGCATGCAAAACTAGATTTTATTAAGGTATTTAGCATGATACCATACAAAGAGACAACAAAAATATTATACAGCATTGTGAGTCTTATTTCATAATCAGAGTGTTGATTAATTTCATAACAGCTATAATTCAAGTAATATACAAATAAAAGGCCATTGACCATATTGCTTTTAATATAATATTTACCAAGTATTTCAGCATCAGGATTACAATACATTATCAAGTTTGGTTTGTCAAAAGTCAAAGAATCATAAAATAATATTTAAACTAAACAGCAATAAAATATAAATCATCATCAGTAAAATCATCTTAGGAAATATATTTAAAGTGGCAGCATTTCCCAGTTAGAGGACTTTGCTCAAAACAACTCATTTTTAAATATAATGGGCCGGATTCACGAAGGCTTGCATGGAGTCTAGGAGTAGAGTAAGACTCCATGCAGCCAACATGTCCACCGAGCGATCCAGGAACAGCCGGTAGGGGCGTGCAACAGAGCACCTAAAATTACTCTTACATGGACAGGGCTAGGATATGCAAATTACCTCAATTGCAGGCGAATGCTATGCAAATGAGGCAAATTTGCGATCCAGGAAACCCAAACCTGTCCGAGTAAGAGTAATGTTATTTGCAGAAATGTACTCCGTTGACAACTGAGTACCGTTCTGCAAATAGAAAAACGGAGCCCTGACAGCTCCAAAAAAAGGATGCATCCAGTTGAGGAAGCATGCCAATGGCCAAAAATATGGCCATTGGCAATGTTCACCGATGCAAAATAAAAATAAAATATTTTTTTTTTATCCCGATCTCCAAAGTTTAAGCGTAGCGCAGTGCTGTGCAAACGTGCTGCGCTCTAAAAACCAGAAAACCCATAATTAAAATCAACAAATGTGGATTTTATTGTAATTCTTAATTTACAATGCAAGGGAATGGCAGGCCGAAGACAACATGGCTACCGAGTAGAGGTTGCTAAGGGGGTAGCTCAGTCTAAGAGATGTAACCAAGCATTAGTAGGCAATCCTATGCAAATTAGGGTAAGGATAGTGAATCCAAAGTTTACATAGCAAATGAGCACAGTCAGTGAAGTGTAGGAGTAGGATAAGGGGAGTATCAGAGTAGAAGATAGGTGACATCACAAAGGGGTATGTATGAAAGAAGTGAAGCTCATTGGAGCAGAGTGGCATGTGTTTGCTGTCAGTTACTCATCAAAGGAAGAGGTGCGTCAGCAGGTACCCTAGCTAAAGGCAAGAAATTGAAGGTGTATGCTGTGGATAACACTAAGGTTTCTTATAGAAGTGGTTGCAACATGTTTGTGCATGGGTGCTTGCCCGTACATCCGAGGAAGACTGTGTGCACGCGTGTGCACCTGTGTGCACGCGTTTAAGCCGGAGTAAGCATGTCTAAGGTTGTTTAAAGCTGTGTAAGTGCGTTTGCGCCTGTGTGCACGCGTTTTAGCAAGAATAAGCAAGTTTTAGTCCGTGTAAGCATGTGTGCGCGTGTGTGAGCTGGTGTGAGATTGTTTGCGCTTATGTGTGCTGCACTGCCCCCCTGAGGAAACAGAAAGGGAAAAGGAAGCACAACAAATAGTAGGAACTTAACCAGGGAGTACTAGCAGAGCTAGCAGGTGAAAACAATCAGAATCAGGCCATTACACAGGCAGTACACTAGCCCAGCCCAGCCCAGCACTTAAAACTCTGCAAACAACATTTCACTATGTTTCTCACAGAGACACTGCAACATTGCAGTAAGCTAATAGAAGTGAAAACAGAAAAAGCTCTACTGAGACAAAGAAATGTTAGGGGCTGCCATTGCTGTTATAAGGCGACATATGCAACATGCTGAGGGTGGTGACAATGCAAATGCTGCTGGACAACCCACAGTGAGGAGACGGAGAAGAGTGTATAGGCCCAGGGTAACCTATCAGGGGCTACATGAGCTGGAGATAGTGGAGTGCTATAGAGTGGACAGAGACCTCATGCAGCAAATTGTTGAGCTGTGCAGGCCACGTCTCACACACAGAACCAACAGAGGGGAACCCATCCCAGTGGAAGCCAATGTGTTGGCCTAAGAATATTAGCAACAGATACCTTCCAGAGACCAACTGGTGATATGATGGGGATATCACACTTATCAGCATACAGGGTACTGCACCAGTTCCTGGATGCCATGTCAGCAAATATCGGTAATCATGTATATTTCCCCAATTCCCGTGAGGTATTGGCCAGCAATATGCATCTCTTCCAGCAAATAGCGGAATACCCTGAGGTAGTGGGTGCAATAGACTGCACGCACATATGCATCAAAGCACCAGCCGGTGAGCGGGGTAGGGTCTACTTTTACCGCAAGGGCTTCCCCTCCATTAACTGCCAGGTTGTGTGCGATGCCCAGGGCATAATACTGAATGTGTGTGCTGACTGCCCTGGAAGCTACCATGATTCCCATATCTGGCATCTGACTCAGCTGTACCAGACATTTGCCAATGGGGACATCCCTCATGGTCACCTAGTGGGGGATGCTGGCTATGCACTGGAGCCGTGGCTGATGGCACCCATCAGAAATGCACACACACCTGAACAGGAATGTCATAATGAGGCACATGCACAAACACAAAATATAATCGAGCATGTGTTTGGGCTGCTCAAGTCACTGTTCCAGTGCCTGGACACATCTGGTGGAGCCTTGCAGTACTCACCAACTACATGTACCCAAATTGTCATGGTATGTGCTATGCTACATAATATGATCCTGTGAAAACAGCTGCAGCAGGAGCAGCATAGGCCTGGGCCAAACAGCCCCCCACCATTGCCAAGGCCATCACAGGCAAAGCGTGACTCGGAGGAGGAACAACCTGAGCCTGCCCCAGTAGGCAGAAGGAGGCATGCCCAGTATGCTTTGGCCTTGGCAAAGAGTCAACGCATAGCACATACACTGGCTCAGTAGGAAACCTGGAAATGATACCTCTCTCTGACACGCACATATAGTAAAAGGGATGCCTAACTTGACACTACCTGTTTTCAAACATGTATAGGGAGTGTAGTATGTGCATCCGACATTGCCAGCCCTGTAGCACCACCTGAGGCATGATTGCCATGTGTTAAGCAATATAAAGCAGTGCTAAACAGCTTTTACTACCATTTAGTATATGTAAACAAAATTGCACACACTAACTAGCACAACTGTGATCAATGTTGAGCAATATTGGGCAACGTTCAGCAATGTTGGTTAACATTGGGCAATGTTGGACAAGCTAAGTTGGGCATAGCTGAACAAAAGCCAACATGCTCATATTTGCTCTACTGGACCTTAAGCAGTCTGGTCTGCTCAGTATGAAAATATAAAACAGTGACAGGCCTCGAACCCACGATACTGTGCACTATAGTCATAGTACTGAACCACTAAACCATGACAATATTTCAGTGGTCAGCCTGTATGAAGAAATGTTGATAAGTCTATGCAAAGTATCTCATGGAAACCCTGCAGGCACAGCATAATCCCTGTCGAGTTATGACACAAAGGTGAGCCCTGTAGTAAGAATAGAACCTGATTTTCAACACACATATAGTATAAATGTTAATATTGGTCATGTTCACACACATCAACAAATGTAGTGGACCTCAGAGAGCAACATACTGGGCAAGCTCACACACTTGAATAAATGAAACAAATGTCAGGCAACAAAACACTGAAAGGCCAAACTGGGCATGCTCACACACTTAGACCATGTCTGAGTACAGCAGTGGGCCACACAAATCTGGCAGTTGCATGTGTTAACCCAGGAACCTATCACTATTCACCAATCTGCCTTGTGCACACAGTTATATGACAACAGACACATATATAATATAGTGGTACCCTGCCGTAATCAAATATGTTCTGCAGATACTTAGGTTGTTCATAGAAAGTGGGAAAGCAAAGAAGATAAAAAAACTGCAATCAGTATCATCAATAAACAATGTGCATCCCGAACATTATCATAGGTTCATAGGTTGATACTAGGCTATCTGCCCTAGGGCATTTATAAGCCTAGCCAGAGTGTGTTTGGCTTTTGCAAACCTGTTAGATTAGTAGACTGTGCCTGTGAATAGTAGGTCACACAAGATACCCATTTACGTTTAGTTTATTGTACCTCTGTCTAGCAGGGACCCAGAAGATATCCCAGGGGTAAACATACAATCACCCATCCACTTGTCAAAATGTCTCCTGTAGGTGGTCAGTGGGGGGCTCTGCCTATGTGGGACTGGGATCTCATTCCAGAGTGAGGGGAGCTTCTAGGATAAGAATCTGTCCCTCCAGCATGTCCTATTAATATCTGTGCTGAGGTTTACGTCCCTGGAGCATGTAGCTCTAAGGGATTTGGATATCCTGAGGTGGAGCATATCCATTAATTCTGGGTTGGACGTGGCTTTAAACAACAGGCACAGATCACATCCGAGTAGGCAGTAAGTGACTGAGTAGAGCTGGAGTTACTTTAGCCGAACTGCGCAGGGCATCCGTGTGAGTCCCTAGATCTACTTGGTGAGGTACTTTTGTGGCCATTACAGTTGCTGCAGGTGTCGGGTAAGGTACATCCCAAATGGGGAATTGTATCCAATCATGGGCCAGATGAGTATAGGGGCACAATGACCTCACTTGATCTAGATGTGAAACCTTATGGGATAAGGTGGGCTATATAGAAGGTCTGTCTAACCACTTTGGCAACGTGATTGTCAAAGGTGAGAGTACTAACTACTCGTGCCCCAAAATCCCTAATAACTCCTACCGTACTTAATGGATTACCACCTATGTGGTAATGTGTGGGCACGTTGTTATTCCCAAAGGGGATGACTATGCATCTAATGGCATTTAGCTGTAGGCCATGGCTCTGGCACCAGTTACCCATCTCTGTGAGACCCTTTTGGAGGATGCTTGTGCCAGCTGGAGAGTTGATTATGGCACCCAGTTTGCAGTCATCTGTGAACATGGTCAGCCATATTCCTCCTGTGTTAGCCTGTACGTCAGACAAATATATACTGAACAAAAGAGGTCCCAGGACTGAGCCTTGTGGGATGCCACATGTAACTGGTGTAGAGTCAGACATGGCACCTGCAATACTGACCATGTGGGTGCCATCCCTGATCCATTTAGCAATCCATCTTGTGACATATGCGTCGATATCGAAGCTGGTGAGCTTATGTATAATGCCCGAGTGGGGTATTGTGTTGAAGGGTTTTGCGAGGTCCAGGTAGTCTGTGTGGACTACCTTCCCTACGTCTATGGACATGGTAACTGTTTAAAGAAGTCGACCAGGTTCAAGAGGCAAGATCTGCCCACAACAAAGCTGAATTGGGTAGGATCCAGTGTCTGTAGGCTCCCGATGTCTTTGTGTATGAGTTCCATGATGATACACTCCATCACTCTGCAGACCAGGCTAGTTAGGCTTATAGGGCGATAGTGTCCAGGGTCCGTTGTGGCACCACCTCTGTGGAGTGGGACCACTGTTGCTGTACGCCATTTCTTGGGTACATATCCTGTTGTAAGTCTGATATTAAACAGTGACTTAATGTGAGGGTTACGTTCGTCATGAAGCTCGTGTAAGATGCAGGCTGAGACACCGTCCAGTCCCACTGATGCTGTGTTGTCTGCTTTGGAGAGGGCAACACTCACCTGTTCATCTGTGATGTCAGGGGGCTACACTCTGTTGGGATGGACATTTGCTCTTTAGGGGGATGGGGGGGATACATTTGCACTGAACCTGTTTGCTAGGATGTTGTCAATGTCTGTGGGTTCAGTATATGTTTTGTCATTATGCAGTAACTCACAGCATATCCGGGAGTTTCCACCCAGGTTCCTGACATAACTAAAGAAGGCCTTGTGATTGTCCTTAGTGTCTGGTGCAGTTTTCCTTTAGAGGTGGGCCTTAGATGAATTCATGAGTGATCGTAGCTTTTTGCTAGTACTGATCAGAGATGCCTTCCCTTTTTGGGATTGTGCTCTATCATGTAGTAGCCTCCTCCTTTCGTTGTATAGCTTATTTATGGCTGGGGTCCACCAGACAGGTCCCCTGCCTTTGAGGGAGTGAGTCTTGTTGTTATTTGGGATAACATGATCCATGCATTCCAGTAGGTGTCCATAGAATGTGTTTGTAAAAGATTCAGCAGTCTGAGCCATATTTACCACTGTCCCAGGGTCTTTGAAGGATACCACCTCGGTTTGGAGAAGTGTGACGTTTGCTTTTGAGAAGTTCTTCACCGAGATTACCTAGGATGGGGGTGGGGACAGGATATGGATGCCCAGTCAGATAAATGTATTGTCTGACCTTACCAATGAGGGGTATACCTCTGGTGTGGAACATAGAGTCCCCATGTTGGTGATGATCAGGTCCGATATGTTTTCCCCTCTTGTGGGTGTGGTGACCAGTTGTGCCATAGCATTTGAGTTTATAAATTTTAGCAACCTTTGGGCAAGGGTGTTGGAGCTTGAGTAGTATTCCCAGTCAATGTTTGGGTAGTTGAAGTCACCCAATATAATGGTGTTTGGAGAGACCTTCATATTCTCCAGTGCTCCCAGGAAAGCCGAGTGGGGTTCCTGAGTTTGGAAGGGTGGTCTGTAGCAGGCTACAAACTGAAAGGCAGTTTTGCCCACTGTTAGCTGCACATGTATGGTCTCCAATGCTTCTTGCAGTGCTACTAACCTGGAGGTGTGTGTATCTGTGATGTATATGGATACTCCCCCTATTTTTGTTGATCGGTCCGAGTCTTGTGGCTGAAAAGCATGGTATGAAGTATAACCTGGTAGTGCTGGTGTGCTTTTGGGACCCTAAACCAGGTGTCTGTTACTGCACAGATATCGACATTCTCCATACTGAGGAGAGGCCTGAGTGCATGCATTTTGAGGGTTAGACATCTGGTGTTGAGCAGCATTACCCTTAGTTTCTTTTACCTTGTAACGTCTATGGAGTTGGGTTTGTCTTTTCAGCCTTGCTTAAAAAAGGCACTATGGGGGTGGCAAGAGCCTTAGCCAGTATTTGAAAGTCTATGGGTGACAGGTGCAAGCCGTCCATAGCGAAGCTACGTGGCATGTCGAGCATGTCATCCCAGGCCGACAGACACTGGATCCCCTTTGAATGACACCAATATGTTAGCCAACTGTTAAAATTGATCAGTTTGTCTGTATACTGTGACATCATTCTTGGTGAGGGTAAGATGCTACACAAGGTCAGGGTCATACTGGCCTGGGCTACATGATCAGAGAGCTCCTCTATGTCTCTTGTCATGTAGTCCAGGGAGGAATGTCTGAGGTCATTCACACCAGCATGGACAATGATGGAGCCATATTTGTACATGCTTTGGAGTGACCTGAGTGCATGTCTTATGTGGCGGATCCTGGCACCCGACAGACAGCTCAAAGTGACCTTCTCCTTGTTCAGCCTGGTGAGTGGGATGTCAGTGTGTCTGACAATAAGAGTCACCTATTACAAGTGTATTAGGTGTGTTGTTTAGCCCTAAGGGCAGTGACTGTGTGGCACACTGACTTTGTGAATTATGTGATATGTGGGTATTGTTGTGGGGTAGCAGTTGTTTGGGTGTCTGCTTTGGAGGTCTCTGCTTCCTTCATAGGCTATAGTTGGCTTATAGCTTCACAGCATGGGTTGGTCAACAGGTATCTGTCTGTATGGTACCCTTGTGGAGGATAAGTGACTCATCCGGAGAATGGATTGTAGGCCACTGTATGCATTACCAGATGTGGACAGACATATCCCTAGTGTGTTTGCTTGTACCTAGGATGGCCACATGCCAAACAGGAGTAGTCACAGGAATATGTGGTGGTCAATACCACTGGTTACTGGTATAGTATAGTACCGGAAGGATTCAAATGCTACTGTGTATCCTACAGCTGTGTGTCAGATGTCAAGACATCATCTAACGATTGGTTAAAATCAGGCTGTTGAGGTTATGTACACTACCAGAATGCAAACCAATCACCGATATTAACAGTATCACCCACAGCATAGTGTCAAACCATGTCTTACACACGTGTACCCAAGTTGTAACATATGTGTAGTAAAATGCATACTGGCCACCAATAGGAAATATGAAGTATTAACACTGTGTAATACAGGGCATGTCAGCCTTCCCATGTGTCCACCATGCACGTACATGCAGACAGTGCACCTCCACCATGTTCACAAATGTACACCTGCATATCTGTACTGCACACATCACACACGTACCGTCCACTCACCAACACATGCTGCCAGTACCACACACATCAGTCAAGTGGCACATGAGCAGACAATCCATTTTTGGAATTAACACTGGTGAAAACAATACTACATTGATAATCATAGCTTTAATGCATCATGCCTGCTCAGATATACTTACAAGGATATCATTACACTTTACTGTTGACAACATGCTAACACTGCTACACTGCTATTAGGTCACCCTGCACATCAGCACCATGTTAGCCTGTTCCTGTATCAATGTCACAGATGACAGGAGGTGGCACAGTTTCATCATATGCACAGGGTGTGTTATTGGTTTGCCAGAGCCTGACAATGACCCAGCCAATCGACATGTATGTGTGTGAGGAACAACAGTACAGTATGGGTCAGTGTTGATGTAATGTGTGTGTGTATGTGTTAGCCCTAGGTGTTTGGTTTATGTGTGTGTGTCTGCATGCACACAGTTCCACCTTGTGGCTGCCAAATATGGGAGGTTGTGGGACAGCCACAGACTGTACCTGCCAGGCTGTACAGATCACTGTCTCTGGCCACAGACACAGTACCTGTGCCTGGCAGGGTTGCCATGGACAGTATCGGGTACTAAGCCAGACTGGGTACTGTCATCAGAGGCAGAGGGGATGTCGACTGGACCCATGTCCCTGCTGGGACTGGCCAGAGCCACATGCATGTGGTCGTCTAGGACGGTCTATTGACAGCCCAGCCCCAACATTGCTGGGGCTGGTACTGCCACTATGGGAGCAGCTGGGACTTGTGTGTCATCTGCGACAACTGACAGCTGATGATGATGCTGGCATGCAAACACGTCAGCGTCTCAGCCATCCTGCACTGTCCTGGCGCATGGACATTACATTGTGGAGGACATCTAGTGTCTCCCCCCAATGTCTATCAATGACCTTGGTGTAATTACGGATGGCACCGGCAAGGTCATGGATACTGTCATTGATAGCGGTGTTATGAGCCCTCTGTGCCCTTAGTCCCTGCCTGGTGTACCGTTCCATAGGTGCCTGTGCCTGCATTACAGCCCAGAACATACCTGAGGTTGTGAGACCTGTGGGGGCACGTCTGCCATGGGCATTATGACCAGCAGTGCTCCCACGAGAACCCCTGGACATATGCCTATGTGGTACCATTCCAGGTGTCTGGGTATGGCTGCTGTGTGGGGTTGCATATGCCATAGATACCACACTATCCTGGTCAATGCCTACTGTATGCTGTTCCTCAGCTAAGGCCATTGGTGTTGAGGGTTGTATTGGCAGTATGTGCGCATAGATGGGGTGGAAAGCTGTGTACTGTTGATTGGTGGACCAACGACGGACCCTGTCAAACCTGCCGGTGCCACAACACATGTATCATCATGTCCACTATTTGTGGCAGTGACTTCAGGTTCCCTGCTGCACTCATCCAACAATACCTCAGCACCTGTGAGATGGAGACAGGAAACATACTTTACCATCTGTACAGGATGTAAGTACACATGAACACATGCACACATGCACACATGCATACATGCACACATGAACACATGCACACATGAACACATAAACACATGAACACATGAACACATGCACACATGCACACATGCACACATGAATACATGAACACATGAACACATGCACACATGAACACATGCACACATGCATACATGAACACATGCACACATGCACACATGCACACAAATACACTACTCAGTCAGGTTTACACGCACACACACACACACACACACACACCAACAGCAATACGGAACATACTCATTAGTTGTTGATGGTGGAGTACAGTATCACAAGCCAAAGAGTCCTATCACACGTGTCAGCATGCAGGATGTGTGTTGCTCAACAGCATGCAGTGCGAGTGTAGAGAGTCCTTGTTGATAACAGTATACATGTCTTTGATGCATGTGTGTTGTTCAATGATTGGCCTCACCCTGGAACACAATGTGTACATGGCCACAACATTGCTGTGCAAATCTGAAACACTTTCCAATGTCCTGTGCACCATCACTCATAGGTATACATACCATGGCCGGATGCACACAACTGTCAGGTGTATAGCAATGAATGCTATGTATAGTGCTGTAGTTACTATAACTGGATGTAGTATAGTACCATGAGCCATCATCAGGCAGCATCATTTGGTCACTCAAGGCCACTAATGTATGCCACACTGGCAACTATCTTGCTGTACCTGACCTGCACCACTTTGGCTACATTAACCATTTCACAGCCAGTTGTTACATGGGTATGTAAGGTGTTCAACAGGGAGAATTGCCTAACATGAATGTGTTGTGTGTTGAAGCGTGTCACACTGCCCCATGATAGGCCTCTACCCCTCAGGTATAGCATGTGTGCTGTGTTAATGACATTTGGGATACTGGAGTATGACCTTACAGCAGGTGTCTACATATGCCATGTGTATTATATTAACACTTACTGCATATGACAAAGTTGTGTATGTTGTGTGCATGTGTATTGACTCTGCCTATACAATGTCCACTACAGTGTACCACAATTGGTTGGGATGCTCTGTGTATTGCATGTGTTTGAGGCAGCTACTCATGTTACTGGGATGTGCATAGTCCCACAGAAAACATGCAGAGCATGCATTATGTGTAGGTGTTTTACATGTTTTTATGGCCTACAACTCTCCTATGACATGCACATGTCATATGCTATATTAAATGTAGAACACTCACCAGCATGGGTCTGCTGTCTTGCTATCACACCAGAGGGACCTACAAGGATATGAGACAGTTTGTCAGTGTCAACAACTATGGCATTACTGCTGTGTGTTTACAATTTTACAGTAGTACAAGAGGTGACAGTCACAGGCATACAGATTACATTCCAAATTATCAGTATTGCATGACACCAGGCTCCACATCTTCTGAATACACAGTACACATCTGATAAATGCATGTTCTAACAATAGTCTACAGATATGCCATGTTACCTGCACACTCTGAGTCGACATGCTGGGTGACTCCAGCCTCCATGATGACACATGTCTGTTGTACTAGTTGGCCAGGAACCACCACACTGAGGAGCAGCTCTTCCACTCTGGTGAGTGGTGGATGTGTTGCTGCACCACTACCTGTGGCAAGCTGTTGTCTGTGGACATTGGAGGCATGCTGCCGGACATGTCTGATTAAATCACTGCAGTGATGGCGTACCTGCTCATAAGTCCGGTTATGCATGCCTACATCATTCACCTGACGGACAACATCCTGCCACAGTGCAGTGCACCCATGCTGGTCCTGGCTGGTTCTGGAGAACAGCAGGTTGTGATGTTGTATCAGGGCATCTAGGATGACTTTCTCCTCCTCAAGGGAATATGCAGGTTTTCTATTGTGAGACATTTCCCTGGAAGACAATAAAACAGCAACTGTGAGCAAGTCATGTGGCACACTTAACATTCTAAAGTACAGACATCAATGAAATGCCATATATAGCAACCTATTGGCTGTCAGTAGATACACACTGTTAATACCATATATCACTGCTCAGCACACAACTGCCTGACAGTGCCTGGCACATACTATATACCAAACCATGTTCTGCACAGCAACAAAGTGAAACCAGTATGTAAGACTACACAACAGTACATGGCACACTGTATGTGACACAATTCACCACCTAGCCACAGGAGGTGTATATGAAGCTAATGCATACAGACATTTGTCATCCATTGAAATGAATGTAAAGTACAGTTACAGTACTACCAGTACACCACGCTACTTGCTGATAGCAAACCCCTCAGTAACATATGTGCACATTCATCACTATAGGTGGCATACTGCTCTACTACAATATACATGTTGCTAGATATGCACTTATATCCTGTGACACACATACCACCGAGGCCATGTTACAGGCATACCCACACACACATCAGACATACCTACAAGACACAAAGGTATGGCAACCCAGATGAGTTTTACCTGTGTACCATACAGTACTGTGTGTCAGCACCTACAAAACCTCATGCCTGAGGTATGTAATGTGTGAGGACTACAGGTAACAAACAAAACAGTGTTTCCAAGCAATGTGGAGATACACCATACTGTGCTGTTTAGGCCTACAGCTTCAGGTAGTACTACAGTTCATACGGGATTTGTATTCACTAGTGTTAACAATCAATAAGCATACATGTACTGCTTTAGCCTACAATGGCACACTCCAGTCAACACCATGGGGCTATGTCACACCATATGTCATACTGCTTTTCCTGCCTAGCAATAGCATACGTATCTTTTGCTGGGATCAGAGCTACAACACTACATACCATGATATACACAGTTTTCCACTAGGCTATCACAGATATACACAACTTGACACATTCACCATCACACCCAGTCAACCTCACATAGCAAGGAATGCAACAGGTACATGCGTGTGTGTATCGGGTCCTAGGTAGCTAATAGGCTATTATCCATAGGGCCTATGGAAGCCTAGCCATATGGTATCCTGCCCTTTAACACCCATGTAATTTAGGTTCATGTGCCCCTGTCATGCAGAGCCACAGAGGTGATTCCCGGGTTGTGTTTCCTATCTCACATTCAAACATCATGATTATACATGACAACTGCTAATGAGGACCTTCATTTGCTATTGATAGATAGTTAGTTCCAGAGTATGATGTGTGTCTGAGGTGATAATGTACCACTCCTGCATGTTCTCCTTTTTGACGTTACAAGGTTTAGATCATTACAGTGTGTCGCTTGTATGGATTTTAATCTGTTTATATGGAGCATGTCCAACACCTGTGGACTGGCATAACTTTGTATGTTAGGCAGAGGTTGCCTCTGGGTAGGCGGTATGCGACACAGTGTAGCTGTGGTTTTGTAAGACAGTCTGCATAGGGCATCTGTTTGAGTCTGGTAATAGTCTTTGTGAGTTATGTGTCTGGCGTCTACAGTTACTGTAGATGTCTTCTGAGGTACATACCAACAGGGCCATTGTACTGCATGATGGGTGTTATGACTGATGAGTACAGTGGAACACTGACCTCTTTTTCCATGGATGACACACCTTTTCTGATGACATGTGGACCGTACACAGTTTACATGACTAGTATGGCACTGTGATTTTCAAAAGAGACACTACTGCCCACCTATGTCCCATAGTCTCTTATCACACTTTTGGTGTTGAGTAGACTAGCATATACGTGGTAGTTCATGGGTTCAGGGTTTTTAACAAAAGGGATGGCAATACATTTACAACACTGAGCTTGAGCGCATATATGAACATCCATTGGTGTACATATAGATATACATATAAGCACATATACAGTCCATCATTCATGGTGGGAATATCAATTATGCAAAGGTTGAGAGGGATACAGTTATGTAATGATATTGCACAGTCTTGTGCAGAATGCATGGAAGGTATTCTCAGCCCATGTATCTTTAGCAGGACCCCCTGTCTGGAAGACTATAAACCTAACATATCATACCCACAGCGTTTAAACACCACATATCATATGCCAGCACTGTATGCTGTCTTGTTTACAACACACTACAACCTACATATAAATATGTACAAAACAACCTGCACCAACATATAAATGTCCACCCTTCACAAACAGTTGCAGTATGTCCCCTGCTCTATGCACATGTTAAGATGCTAATATATCGGACACATAAATATATCTCCATATGGCGGCCACGGTGGTGCAGTGGTTAGCAGCATTGCCGCCCAAGAAGGTTCTTCTCTCCGTTCGATCGCTGGGGTGGGTTCTTCGAGTCTGCATGTCCTCCTGTCCTCCTGTGTTTCCTGGTCCCGTCTCCCACATCCCGGTTCCTCCCCAGACATGCTGCAGGTGGATTGGACACTCTAAATGGCCCTAGGTGGTGTGTGGTGAGTGTGCCTTGTGGGAAGGTTGGGCTGGCAACGCTGGCACTGAAAACTCCTCTGCCAACTTCAATCAAGCGGACAAGGTTATCCGCTGTGGTGACCCCTAACCGGGAAAAAGCCGAAAGAAGAAGAAGAAGATGTGTGTGCCATACACACACAAGGTCCACACTGTTGTAAGTCCGTACACCTCATGGATGACCTGTTGGGCCTTGCTACAACATGGACAGTTGTCACATGTGTGCGTACAGTAATAGTACAGGGAGTATATATAGCTGCAAATGCTACATTACTATACTAGCCTGGTACAGCAGTTGCCACTGCTAAGCTACACATTATGTGACTATCATGCATGTCTTATTCTGTCACATCCATGTTTATATAGGTGTTTGCACTACTCCCCCAAACTGCCATTATACGCAGTACTGTACAGAAATATAGATAACATGATCACATGTTTGACATATAATGCTGAGCTACATATGTCACAGTTATGTCCCACTGCACACAGCTACACACTAATTAGCCCATGGCAGTTGTTATGCATGGCATCAGTGCATACATACCTACTGCTGCCACATATGCATGTTTCAGAGTATGTACAGTACTATTCATAAACATCTACTACTTGCCAGTAACTACATATCTGTTACATACCTGTTTGTCACTTTCAGGTCCGTCTGTGTATGCTTTGACAATTTTTTTTTTTTTTTTTTTATTAAGTAAGGTTTTTTTACTTAAGTTTTATTTTTGGTTATTAATTAAGTATTTTTTTTCTTAATAAATATTTTTAGTTAGTAATTAAGTATATAGATTTCTTACTTAATTAAATATTTCTTTATTAAGTAATATTTTTTGTCACTACTCTCCAGGAGTTCTCTGACACGTGCAATGTAATGATTGCATGTGGGGATAGCAAGTACAGTCTGCTTTTATAGGTATCTGCACATGTGCATGTGATGCCCTCTGCACCAATTGGTGCCCAGCATTTGGTAAATGCATACAGCCTGCTGTGTGGTAATTGCAGTACTCACTGTCATAGCAACCCAATTATATAAATTGCTAAGGTATGTAGGTGTAGCCCTTTCAGATTTCCAGAGTGGGGCCCATGCTTGTTTGCTGTGGACACTGTTGTGTAAGTCAGAAGGTTGGTATACTTCTTATATCTGAAGCTAGAGGTGTAGACAGTGATGTGCATGTTGTACTCAGACCTGACTGTTGCCACTTGCAGTACAGAGCTATCAGTGTAGAATTTAACTCACCCCTACAAATGCTTACACAACTTTTATGTGACTATGTAGTTTCTTTTCTACTCATATAATTAACTGCCATACAAAAGTAGCTATTGAGAAGTATTCTTTTGGCACATTAACTGTTTGTTAACTGTTATACTGTGAATATTAATGTACTCACTTCTGCAGGGTTTATGTTTTTATTGTTGATATTAGCACAGGGTTCTCATGACAACTGGACAACTCCAGTACTGAGTATGCCTACCTACATCCTTGGTAAACCCTAAACACACAAGTATATTTAAATTGTGGGGGGGATGCTGACATACAGAGAGCATTATGTATTATTGTGTGAATGTTATCTTACTGGACTTAAAGGATTGGTATGTACCTGTTAGTTTATCAAGACAGGTGGTCTGTCTGCATAGTTCCCAACTGTGAACCTTTCCAGATGGTAGCCAAATGTTACACTGTTATTCTTTGTCTGTGCAACTCACAGGTGTTATCAGCACTGGTACAATGGCATTGTTACAGTCAGTTGCTACCAGTACATGGCTACATCCTTTGGTATTCCTGTGTTTACATAAGGGTATGCTTGTGGAAGTCCTACCAAAGCTATTTGCAGAGTGTGTAACAGCAGAATAGCTGATATGCCTGTGTGTTTGTGCCTCTGCCAGGCTTATGAAACACTCAGATACATCTTTGCATGGAGTCAGGGATAAGTAGTTGCAAGTGAGGTACAACTTACACATAATAGAGACAGTAAGTGTAGACTTGAGTGAAGCAGTGCATATGGATTAGTACTCCTTTTATGAAGTACAAGTGGTGTCTACTGTTATTAATGTCAGTATTCATTGTGTAATACCCCACCTTTCTGACTGACGTCAGTACTTTTCAGAGGGATTCAGAGGGACACAGCTAAAATATGTTTCACAATCAGGGACATCCCTGAAAAGTAGTCACAGTTAGGAAGTATAGTCTCTGCCCTAATCAGATATGCCAGTGTTTGTCCTGCTATGATACTGTGTGGGGGTTGTAAAGTGCCTCTGTAACATTATTTGCTGCTAGAATGGCTGCTTCTCATATCACACTCATGTAATGCAATTCCACAACAATTGCTGGTAAAGATCCACAGAACAAGCTTTGTGTTATAGCCTTCCTATTTTTCCTTTACATTCACTCATTGTAATGCATGATATATTTATTTCAGCATTAAATTATTGTATATCTGCTGTGGCTTAGTGGTACTTCATGCAGTCTAGTGTGTCCAAGGTCTGGGGTTCGAGACTGACAGGGGTGTTTTATTTTGCTGCTGAGCAGAACAAGGGCCCTGACATAGAGTGACTAAGGCACTTTTAAGCAGTTGTAAGCAGGTTTGCGCAGGTTTGCATGATGCTTAGCGATGCTTAGCTAAGTGCACACATGAGCACACTCGCTTAAACCCGCTTACTACTGCTTAAAAGTGCTTACTCCCGCTAACCCCCATGCTAATTTCTTTGAAAGAAAAGAAAATGGGGAGATAGGAAAGTGGTGAAAAGGGGGCACAAAGAGGGAAAGACAGTAGGAAAACAAGCTCGAGATGTGCAGGATGGGTGTAGGGAAGGTCCATAGCTGCCCATTTCGTTACCAGCAACAGCTGTGCATATGCAATAAATTTGGAGTGAAATTTGAAACCTTCCATCCCTGGGAGAGGGGTGAGGACAACAAAGCATGTTGTACTGCCAATTATAATTATCAGTTTACATGTCCAGCAGACATGTGTGCGAAATGGGCAGCTATGTATGGGGCGTAATTTTTTTGTGGGTACAGATTTCCCTTTTTTTTTTTTTCTTCAGGTGAGAGTGGAAAGTGAGGTAGAGGAAGTAGGTATATTTGGGGAGGTAGGTTGGGGAGGTAAACAGACAAGACAAACAAGACGCATACAGGAGCGGTGTATGACACATGGGGTGGGTGAACACAATTGACGTGGACGGATGTTTGGAAATCTCAAGCCCATGAGCCCGCAGATGGTAACAGTGGAACTGAGATCCCCACCCATGGGCAGTCACCACTGCACCTTTACAGCCCCAAGGGTGGCTGTGCTGGGGGCTGCGTAGGATGGACAGGCTCACCCGTGAGATCCGCCACTCTCAGCTCGAGCTGGTGTAGGGGATCAGCGACTGAACGCTGGATCTTCCTACGCACCACAACCCGGACCCTTCGAAGGGTGACAGGTGGCCCTTCTCCACCCATGCTTGCACGAGGGGGATGAGCCCCATCCCCTGCAGCTCTTCCACCCAAAGGTGGCACAGGACTAACGGAAGAGGGGAGCCCGGGCTGGGCACCAGACCTGCTGGTGCCAGGTGCACTCGCCAGCTGAGGAAGGACAGGTGGGTCCACTGGGACCAGCCTTCCCATACATTCTGTGATTAGGTGTGTTTAATTACAACATAAACAACAGCATTCCAAATTAGTTGTAAAAGCATGCAGTAATATTCCCATTAACCCAACACACCAGGGTTCCAACAGTTGAACAGCAAGCATAACACATGCATATATTGAATGACAGTGGACTTTCCAGCAGCATGCAGGGATGATTGGTGGCAACAGGCCACCATGATTGTGGTGTTTGAACAGGGCACATGCATCAAAGTGAATGCAGATATTTATAGAACAATAGGACATATGTCCCAACAAATGTTTTGAGATTACTCATACCCATTGAGGTGTGGAATAACATTGTTTATGCACATACAGTAGGATGTAGAAAGAAACCTCCATTAACATCTTATAAGTACTTTTAGTCTACACTACATTCCTATTGACTGCAGGTGTATATCCCCTACATGTATTATTACACTTGCCAACATGCATTAGATTGTGTAATGGGTTTGGCTAATTCATGATATACCTGACCTATATATGACATACTAACTGTCCAAGATGCAGATATTACTGCTACATATTTATTGATTTTATTTATATTTCTTTATCTACATATCTGGATGTGTTCACATGACATTTTCAGTTAAATTTGTACAGAACCCTGCATTTCATGTAGCACACTCACATTTCTGGGGAACAAATTAACGAGCTACTCATGTGCCAGATTTACTTATGCATGCCAGCCAGTAACTGACTGTTGAGGACTGTATATATGCTTCATAGCTACTGGCACTTCAATCAACCACTTTAGATGGGACTGCCCAACTGTGGGTTGACAGCACTTATTAAAACAGTACTATTTGTATAATGCAAGGGTACAACAACATTTCAGAGTAAGTGACACAGACACACTCCAGGTTTTATACCTTTATTAATTACATTACACACTTTTCCACAGGCTCTCTCCTTTATTTGATATTACAGTGCATATGGCAGACATATTCAAGACATATTATACCTTTATTAATAGGTTAGAACACTCTTTTTCAGGCTTGCTCACTTATTTTATATGACAGTACATGCAGAGATATTATTCCGGACATATTTTACCTTTCTTAATGGATTACTACACTCTTTTTCTGGTTCTCTGACTTATTTTATATAACAGTACATGCAGAGGAATTATTCAGGGCATTGTATGGCTGCGTTATTGGGCTACAACACTTTCTTTCAGGCTCTCTCACCTATTTTATATAACAATACTTGCAGAATAATTACTAACCTGCCTGGTGGCACAGCCTTAGCAGCCTATCTGCATAGGCTTGCTGATTCGCAGCACGGACACCTGCAGCTGTGAAGTAAATGAAGGGATATTGAGACATACTTATCCGTTATATAGAATAAATTATCATGTCGTACATACTGCATTCCACGGCTACCTACTCAGTTGTGGCGCATCTTGCATCCCACAGGCCTCCTGTATCCATTGGTTCAGTAGGTCCTGCTTCCATCTCTTCAGGTCTGCATGGTGGTGACAGACCTGCTCACCAGTCTGAGGAACGCCTGTGACACTGGTGAGGTCATGAGCTAACCGGTTCCAAGCCTCTGCTTTGTACTCTGTCCCTTGGAACTGGCTCTGCAGGAGTCTTGACTCATGATGGTGGACAAGGAGTCAAACCATGTATTTCGACTCCTCGATGCCCCAGCGTTGCACTCTAAAGTGTGTACTCTCTCCAACACCAGCCATTCTAACTGCAGATGGGAGCTACAATCAGCTATGGCAAGTATTCCCGCCTATGGGTCTTAAATATGCCGCATTTCCTGCACTTTTTTGTGATTGGCCATTTTTGAAAATTCTCGGCTGACTGCAGACCTGCTAGCAATGGTTAATCTACCATTTATAAGTATATGTATGTTAACATTGGCTGTTTATCCTAAGCTGTCATGGCTTAGTGGTTCCGTACTTTGATTATGGTGCACAGTGTCCTGGGTTCAAACCTTGTCATTACTTTTAATTTTACTACTGTCCAGACAGGCTAGGGGTTGTGGCTGTGTTTAGGCAACTTTGCTCTACGTTGCTCCACGATGCCCGACGGTGCGCTGGTTGGCGCGGCGCGCATCTCCTTGCAAACAGATTGCACTGGGTAAAGTGCTATTTCGCTATGGGCAACTACATTGCACTGGGTAAAGCGCTGTTTAACTACGGGCAACTATATTGCACTAGGTAAAGCGTTGCTTAACTGTGGGCAATTATATGTCAGGTTCCTTTATAAATATACATTTTGTTCACTGATACATACGCCATTTCAATGCTTTTTCATAACATTTTAATCATATATGTCAGGAATTATTTCATATACTAATTTAGAACATAAAATAGGAAGGGGAGTGGTGGGACTCAAACCGTAAAGGCCCCCTCTTTGTGCAAACGCTCTACCACTACACTATTGCTATTTGGTGTAAGTTGCATAAACATTCCTTATTATGCTCTTCCATGTTGAGATTGCTAACTGCAGCTAAGCAATGGGCACACCCGCACACACACACGCGCAAATACGGGCAGCTATATCTGGAATTAGAAAAAAAAATTTAATGTTTTACTTTTTATGACTGTGCTGGGGGTTTACAATGTCAGGGAGTGTCATGTTGGGTACATGAACATTTGAGCGGACTCCCTCTTGTGTGTTGACATTTTACATTTCAGACACTTGCAGGGGCGTGGACCTTTAGACTGCTCGGCAGTCGGACACGCCCCCTGCTTTCCTGCACGGCCCGTATTAGACTTGGAGTGGAGACAGCATGCCGTCATGAATATTCATGGCATGCTGACGTCATACTGTTCAACTGCAGTCTCCGAGTAAGACTTATTTAGTCTTACACGGAGGATTCGTGAATCCGGGGGAAGGTCAATTGTATGAGTACTTAAGTAACCAGAAAAGATTTTTGTTTTAACACAGACTTATGTAAAATGATTCAGTAGGTCAGCAAGATGTTACTCAATGCTTGGTGCTCTCTTACTATCTAGAATTAGCTAGAATTATTTAGGTAGCTTTTCTTCTAAAAATCCATTATTTAGGGTCTTATACATCTTCAAAGCTGTATTGAGACTTTCTTATTGCTTTCTACTTTGCCTCTATTTTCCCTTCTGTGGTATTTTTTAATGTCGCCTCTATGTGGTCTCACCTGCTTCCTAAAAGGGAACATAATTATTGAAATACTTCCCATTTATTTCCCATTTTGTATTGTAGATTTCCCCTCTCTTCATCCCTTAAAAGACTATCTGCCCAGATTCTAATCATTTTTCTGTCTTTTTCTAATTATTTTTCTGTCTTATACATTCTTTATTTTATTTACAATGAATTCCCTTTTTTCTTAACTTTCTTAACATTCAGGGTTTCATGGCCATTTCATTTAACTTTCTTAACATTCAGGGTTTCGTGGCCATTTCATTATACTTTGCTTCTGCTTTTGGGCTTTCCAAAAACTCTAGACAAATGTAAATGATGATTAAGGGAATTTCTGCAATTTCAAAGAAATTAAAAAAGTGATGTTTAAATTTAAATTTATCTATCAAAACCAAAAGCCCAAGTGACCAGAAATCCATTGTTTCTTTCTTCAGCCTGCAATCATCTAATTTAGGGCTGCATGTCAACATATTTGCTGGCTTCTGCTTTATTACCTTCCATTAATTTTAAAGTTACTAGGGTTCAGAGTTTTATGATCTTTATTAATTCTAGTAACTTAAATGACATTGATGTCATTCAGCAGAGTTTCCTTGAATTCAAAAGAGACTTACCATATCCAATGAAATTCAACGGCTTATTTGAACACATCTTATTTCAGGCAATACAAGCAAAAGCAAAGATATTATACCTCAAGTTATTCATGGAAAATTTGGATCATATTTCCCCTCAGTTGGGACCACACCAGACAAGTTGCTGATCATGCTGTTTGACTAAATTCAATCATCACTGGTAATGTGGTTCAAATGCATAGAGATACTGAACTTCGATAGACAATGGTATCCCCCAGTGATAGACAAGGGTATCTCCCAGTGATAGACAAGGGTATCCACCAGTGATAGACAATGGTATCCCCCAGTGGTTCATCTGCTTTTAGGTGCATGATCCTTTATGCTTTTCATTTTCCCAAGTTTCTCTACTTTCTGTTGTTGAGTGCTCTGTTTCATCTGATGGGCTAGTGAAAGAGGATGGCCTAAAAATACTGAAATACTTAGGAAAGCTCTTCATCTGTCAGGAAGAAATCCAACCCCTCATTATTTGCATTGGTTAAGACCCCACACGTTTTTTTTGTATTCAGAAAATATGATACAGATATTTTAAATCTGAACAATAAAACAATGGATGACTCCCTCCAGGAGTAATACAATGATGCAGTGAGACAAACAAAATTAAAAGTTAACTTAACACTAAACTGTTAGTCTGCATGCTGTAGAGGGTTAATGATTTTAGTTACTTCTGTGTTTCATATTCAGGTCTATGGTTTGGTTCTTCCAGTCTCCATTTGGATACTCTGTGACTTGAAGATAGTTCTTTAACTAAACAGAACTTCTCAGTCACTATTATAGTAAAAGAAGCAATTGTGCACAGTGAGCATACCTAGTTAGCAAATTCATGAAAATGACTGAAAAATAGTGTGATATGTAAAAATATGGGATGGCCTGATGGAAACAATTAAGTACTTTGGAGAATAAACAGAGGAAGATAACAGCATCCATATAATAAGACTGAGGACACAGTTTTGCTTAGTTCACTTCTACAGAAAGCCTTTGGATACATAACTACCTCTTCCAGCTAGTTATTTCTACAATGGCACTATAATTTCTTTGAACATAAATTAACACTGAAATGGTATCATCTGCTTCAGTGCTCCTGGGCCTTGGGGAAACTGGGACTTAGATTTGTGTTGTTCTGGTATGCATCAAGCCTAAGTCCTTAAACCATGTATAGACCAGGTAAAATTCACTTGTGCTGGCATTGTATTTCTTCTCCTGTATTTTCTCCAGATGCTACTCCAAAAGGCAACAAACCATGTAACAACGTGTGAAAATCATTAATAATTCCAGTCATCCAACAATGTTTAATTTCACCAAGTTTCACTTTGATGTCAGTCAGATCTCACAGAAGTCATGTCAATAAATAAAGATGCTGTTTTAGGTAGAGAGGGAGTGCAGGGCTAGGTCACTGTCGCTGTCATGGTCACTATCACTGTCATCTGTTGCAAAATCTAAGCTGCCAATTACAATGATAGTCTCTGCAGTAAGCTTACAGTCTTAGATATCTGTTTGATGACTAAGACAAACATTTTGAAAAGTATTATTCACAGAGAGGTGTCAGAAAGACTTTGGGATGTTCATACAAGAGATGACAAAATAAGCTATTCAAGAAGGATCTGCAATTCATCTAAAAGATAGCTTACAGAAGTATTACGGCATTATGTGACATCATAATTTCAATTTGTAGGACAAGCACTATGCTTATACTGATGAAATCCTAATCATTCCCAGATGACGTGTGATTGATCTATAACTTGATTCCTGAAGGGACCAATTGCAAAAGGATGGGAGTGAATAGTTAATTTTTGCTTATTCATCTCATGGGGAGGGTGGGGGCAAGTAAGGAGCCATTGGTGACTTACTCATCATATGGGGAAGATGGGAGTAAGCAGCCATTCATGGTTCAATCATCCCACGAAGATGGTAGGATTAAGTAGCTAGTGGTGGCTCAATCATCCCATGGGGTGCATGGGAGTAAACATCTAGTGGCAGCTCACTCTTCTTATGGGGTGGGCGAGATTAAGCTGCCATTGTTGGCTCACTCATCCCAGAGGGAGGGTGGGATTAAGTAGCCAGTGGTTGCTCACTCATCCCAGGGGGGAGGTGGGAGTAAGCAGCCGGGGGATGGCTCAATCATCCCCGGGGGAAGTGGAAGTAGGTATCCAATGGTGGCTTACTCTTCCCTGGTGAAGGATGTTGTAGGAGTCACATTGCAAGAGCTCTACCTGAGGGACAGCTTGGTATTAGATTTCCTGCCACTTAGGGCTTAGAGAGCATAAGCCCGCCAAGGAGTGCATACATACTCTAGCTGGATATTTCAGGTGTATGGAACATGCAGTCTCATGGGATGCATGCAAGCCACTGCACTTTTTGGGTAAAGATATTTCATTAGATGCAGACAATATATATTACCAGTGCAGTGTGCACTAGAAGTCAAATTCTTGCATCCACATATAGTGCCCCAGGATGCTAAGATGCAGTAAAAATGATTGGACCCGTCAGGAAAAAGGGCTGGATAATAGTGTGAGATGGACAAAATAGTGATTACAAAGTTTGTGTTTTTGTGTTTGTTGCTTTGACAACTTTAGAGCAATGTCAGGTACCATAAACTCTCATTAAGGCGAGAGTGAAGGTAATCAGTCAGCCCTGCTCTAGTCCCACTTATTACAACTAGAAGCACGTGATACTGTGCTCTTGAAAAGGGAAAGACAAAACTGCATTATATTTTCCCACTAGTATCAGTCAAGATGATTTTAAGGAGATGGCTGGAATAAATACCAAATACTTTGCATAGCTCAATATAAATGTATGTCTAAACATAAACAACTCAATAACAAAACCATTAAAGCTAAAAAAAAACATAATCCCACAACAGAACATAACACGAACATGCAAATATACAAGGTGAAACTCACACTAGTATAGATTTAAATTTATTTTTTCTTGTTCCATTTATACACTTCAGAATTGCAAAGAAGCAAGATGCATTCCTTCCATTTAAATTACTTACAAATCCATGACAACAAAATGACAAACTATCCATACCTTTTGAAGTCCACTCCTTTTACAGCTCAGTAACTGTAACAGCAAGCTTTATTTCAAAACTCATTCACTATTACACCCTGATATTAGCGGCTGCAGTATTCAAGTGCTTGACAAACTGGCATACTCCAGATATGATGGCTGTGTGTTTGCTGGTTAGGGTTAGCATAAAGGTTAGGCAAGGGGATAGATCTAATGTTGCGTTTTTGTGTTTATGTATATTGGTGAAGGTGTGTATGTCTGAGTCTCTCTTGTGTTGTGGTAGTCTTAGGTCTCATTCTCCTTCATGACCTTAATCATGTGTGTTTGCCCTAACCCTAACCCTAATCCTAACCCTATATACCTTAACTTAAAAAATAAAAAAATAAAAACTTTCAATAACACTACCACTATTCCAAAAACTAGCTATGGATGTTATTACAAGGGTCTTGCTTAAAGATTGTAAAAGGACATTATTTTCTTTTTGCAATCTTTTATAGGTTTGATGTTTGTGTGAACAATATTGTGAATGTCTGAAGTGTTTCTGTTGACATTTTGACATTTCAGCCATGCCGAACAGACTCCTCAGTATATACCCAGGTAACGGACAAATGTCTGTATATTTGTTGTGATATACACTGGCTGCACCCAAAAGGCAACACATGCTTCATGCTCATGCATGGATAGATGATTATTAAACTACTTCCCCGATAATCCAGTTACATGAATCGACTGGCATTGTCTGAGTGGGCAGCTCTGACCCCATGCTGATTTTTATCCTGAAGTTGAGAATATTTCCAGAGTCTCACTGACATTTTTATCAGTGTGTTTTCTCAGTATTTTCCATCTGCTAATAACAATTTCACAATCTCAACATTTCCTAGATTGCTTTTGTATAACTCATGTATTGAACCATTATTGGAATCATCTGCTAGTCCCAAAAAATCACGCCCTTGTCCATTGATCTCTTGGGTGGTTCCATCAGTGATTCGTTCAGTAATAAAATAATTTGTTAAGAATCTTTTAAGGGATTCCTTCTGGCCCTCAAACGTTTTTCTCTCCAGGGGCCCATAACACCCTTTCCACCCTTTCCTGATCAGTTAACCAGTCTCTTCATCTCTCTGCATTCTTTATATTTTCTATACATTCTTTCATCTCCTTGGGGAACCTAATAAGTCTTCATTCTTCCAACAGTTTTGCTGTTATGTCACTTTTTTGAAGTCCACACCTTTCTTTTTTCTAATATGCTTGAAGAAAGGTGTTTGTACCTTTTATTGTTGTTTGTTGTGCTTTTGCTACATTAGTATTGTGCCGTATAATATTATAACAAACATAAGGAGGTGGATCTGAAGTTGATGTGGTCATTTGCTTATTTTGCAATTGTTACAGTAGTATAATGCATGGATTTGCATAACATACTTTTCTTTAGAATAGCAACTACAGTACGTCCCATAATTCAGCTGTAGCCAGGAAAGTAAATAGGTAACATTTAACAGCATTCATATCTGGTTACACCCTATATGATAGTTAAATGAATGAGGATAAACAAAATAGTTAAATGATGTTAGTATTAGTTTTCAGACAAAATATTCTCCTTAACAGGTTAAATCTGGAGTGGGTCTAACAGTATCTCCATGACCTTTTCAGTCCTGGTGAAATAGCTTATCCAGAGAAAACACATGAGTCTATCTCTATAACTGACTCCATTTTATTCAACTCCATTGAAGTACCTAGACTGAAGCCTTCCACTGCTGGACAAGTTAATGACTGTCTGTCTGTCTGTCACTGATATTGATCCATCCATCCATCATTTGTGGAGTACAGCCTTGGCTATCCATCACGTTTGGGGTAGTGAACTGGTCATTCATCAATTTTTGGAGTGTATATGAACTTGGTCCTCTGTCATTGTTTCAAAATTCAACAATTTTGAAGGGGGCATTAGACTGTTTTCTAACTGAATATTTTTGTTTGCCATCTCCATGTTGTGTTGTATTGTTTACATCACATCCCAGCCCTTAAAATATACTTTGATTAATATACAATTAAAACTGCTTCCAGTTTGCCTTGCAACATGGTATCTTTATGAATTGCATACCAGCGGGAAATACCCACTTTGATGAACTCTCATTCATCCTTATTACCTCATACTTTTTAGAGTAATTATTCTGAAAAATATATTCTGATAAAAATGTTGCAGGTCAAACTCAGCTGTGCTGTGATGATCATCAAACATGGTTTAGGAACTTATGGCTTAACTAAGCAATTTATTTGCATGGAAATCACAAAGGTCTCTTCTATCCATGTCAATGCAAAATGGAAACACTGATCAATGCAAAATATCCACACTTAGCTGCAGACTTTGAAAAAAGCAAACACCAATGTATTACTCAGAAACATCAGGCAGTACCACAGCACAGAGATGGATATACAGTTATACAACATCACTTTGTACACTAGTTTAACTCTAACAAAATAGACATGAAGCTGTAGACAAAAAGAGAGGTGATCTTTAATGTAAACTACCATAAGCCCATTGATTCACCCAATACTGTTTGGGAGATTATCTCCATTAACTATGTTTTGGGCATCAGAATCTAGTAATTCGTGTTAGTATCATGCGATTCTTAATTCTGTCATTTTTCATGTAACTACATGGTGTTTTCTGGGACTCCTTACCTTTTTACTAAAATTAACATATCTTGATAATGTTAGTGTGTACCATGTGAATTATTTAGTCTCACTGGGAAACCTTTTATTAATTAATTAATCAATTTATTAATTAATTGATTAATTAGCATTTGTTTACCAAATTGTCTAGTTGGGCACACCTGTCCGTTTTTAGTGGAGACCTGAGAAGAAAAGCTGCACTCAATTGTTGCATCAATAAAATTGGTTACATAAAAAACATATATATATATATATATATATATATATATATATATATATATATATATTCAATAAGCCAGCATTGTGGTGTGAAATGATTAAGTCATCACTACAGTCTGCGTTCAATTAATGGATCACAGTTGCTAGGAGGGTCTGTGTGCCAATACCTGGGAAGGGAGGAAGGTTGATGGCAGGGCATTCTTTCACACAATCCCTGGTGGAGGCTGGAGACATGGGTGAAAGTGGTCCAATTTGTAAAGCAGGGGTGGACATTTGCTGAGCTGAGGCACAGTGATATGCCAGCACATCCCCATTGCACAACTGCATCTTGGACATACCAGCAATCATGGGGGGTGGGGGTATTGTGGGTAGGACATATTAGGAAAAAGGTCTCCATGACAGCAAGTGATATGCAGTCCCAGGATGTCATGAAGCTCCTCATGGGCCCCAGAGTAAATCTGGGCAAGTTAGAAAGTCTAGGAAGACCCGATAAAGGATGGGGGATACCAGGATATGCTAATGGCTGGCTGCATGGAATAAAAAAAAAAATATATATATATATATATATATATATATATATATATATATATATATATATATAGAAACCTTCATTATATCTGTTAATCTTTGTGAGCTGGGTTGTAAGAATGTAGAATCCCTGAAAACAAAATTCTTCAATAAATGCAGATGATAGAAAAGTTTGAAATAAAAACTAACCAAATTTAACTTCTTGGTATGACAACACCTGCAGATCTGACTGTTATGTGTTCATCTCTGTGACAAAGAAAATATAAACCCTTATCATTCTCCATGATCTGTTGCACTACATGTGCCACTGATGTCCCCGGTCAGCCCACATTTTGTATGAAACTGAATGATATCAAAACAGTCAATATCATTAAAGCTATGTTTTGTAGTGAGGCATGACACTTTTTTTTCCCACCACAACTAGCAGATTTCATAAAATACATGGTCAGCACAAAAAATAAGAAAGTTCAGTTTTGTTGACAAGTCAGAGAATAACATTATTTTCAACAAACTCCATATTTGGAATCAGCATTTTCAAAAGTCAGCATTGAGTAAAAATACATATTGATGATATACACCCGACTGTGCACCCTGTCCCACCAGTGAGCCAGAACTGCCTTTGAAACAAGCTGTATGCACTCTGATTTTAATAGTCTCAATAACATCTATAACACTTTTATTGGGGGGGGGGGGGCTAAATTCCGAGAATAATCATTTTACTGTCCTCCATTGAGATACTATTAATTGTATTGGATCCTGGCTGCACTAATTTTAAAACCTCAAAAAGTGGCATTGTATCCAGGATTGCAAAGATATTTCCATTCCTTGCAAGTCTGTTATCAGAGGATGGTGTGTGTGCACGCGCGCGCGCGTGTGTGTGCATGTGTGTGTGTGTGTGTGTGTGTGTGTGTGTGTGTGTGTGTGTGTGTGTGTGTGTGTGTGTGTGTGTGTGTGTGTGTGTGTGTGTGTGTGTGTGTGTGTGTGTGTGTGTGTGTGTGTGTGTGTGTGTGCGGGGGGGGGTGATGTGTCTGTGTGTACTGAGCCAAGAAGTGAAAATAACTGGAAGGTATAAATAATTTTAAAGGGATTCCTAGAGAAGATTAAAGAATATACAAGATACAATCAAGGACAATGTACTATAATAAAATAAATAAAATGCAAGTAACAGTGATCAGACAAACAACTCTGCAAAATTAACTCAAGCTATGCAGTTGAATGCAATTCTTGCAAACTTAAATCGAGTAGGGGAAAACCTCAATCACTAAAAAAACAAATAACAACACAGACCGAGGGAACATTAACAAATAAACAGTGGCATTAATATTTGAAGTGCCTGCTTTTTATTTACTTGGAAATGATCCTGTACATCTTGTGGCTGTATACTTGTTGGAGTGGTTGGTGCTCCCTCAGTCTGTGTTTTCATTAATTCTTGCAAACTTCCCAATGATGAAATGCAGCTGTATACAAAACAAGGGCATGTCGACTTATACAAAGATCAGATTAACAAGGTGACCAAATATTTTAAACCAAGTAGGTAAAGCCAGGATTAATAATAATCAGAAACATGTTAAAAGTACCAGATTAATGCAACATGCAACTTAAAAAAATTACCAAACATTATGACATAATGCATACATGCAACAAAGACAAAAAGAACAAAAAGATGAAAAGCGTTTTGAGAACGGCAGCGCACAAAATGTAGCTAACGCCAATTAATCTGATATGATAATTTCCTTGCAAGTCATTGCCATACTTGTCTGAGTCTATAGGTTGACTGTTCCTTGCTCAAATGTCTCCTGACAGTTAAAGACCTTAATATTTATTGCAGCTGAGAGTTACTGGTTCTCTAGCTTTCTCTAGTCTGGTTGAAAATTGCTGCTAGCAGCACCAATGACCCCTGTCAAAAGCACTGAACCAGGAGCCTGCCAAACAGAGAGCAATGTGTTGGCCTAGCTGGAAAAAGAAAAATAGTCTCTAATGTCAGCTTGACACTAGCAAGGATTAATGGCAGGTAGAAGGTAAGGTCCTTTCACTTCACTGCCTCGGGACTAGACCAGACCCTTTTTCCTTGAATGAAATTTATAAGAACAAAGAACTGAATGCATTTAAAAAATACACTTTATTATCTTCCTTCTACTCAAACATCTTCACATTTTCTTCTTAGATTAGCACTGCAGTTGAAGTTAGTTTCTATAGTTCAATCATTTTGGATTTCACAATATTTAATCAGATTTTTCAGTGTGTGCTCACTGTCAAGAGGAAGGCGGAGATCTCATTCAAAAGCTCATATGGTTAAAAGTATTTGGTATTTATTGAAACAGGCAGGGTTTGTGTTGGCACTGGAATGATTTGGCTTACATTATGAACATGTTTGTTTTATTACAGTTCATACTGAGGCCAAGCACCTACTTTTACGGCTGACACAGAAGCAGATACTTATTCAAAGTATTTGCTAATAGAAGGGCCTGCATGTTTTGCAAAGAGAATTAATTAGAAATAGTCAAAAGGAATGCCGGAGTTTATGTAGCTCAGATCCTCTGGCTTTGAAGAACATGTGTGAGTCGTATTCAAGGATGAAGCTGGGCAATCTTTAATGAGTTCACACTTCCAAGTACAAGAGAAAAAAAGTGTGTCATCTGACAAACATATAACAGTCAGAAATTGCAAATATATTGTTTCTTTTTACTGGCTTTCACTGGAGGATTATGAAATTATGCTTCTTGTAAGTAAAAACAAGGTCTGCAAGTCATCTGTGTTGATGTTATATTTAAAAAAGCAATTATGAAACTATTCTCCACAAGTTACTCATTTAGTTCAAGGCTGTTGGATTGGTAAATAAAGCTGTAAATCTAAGAAGTCTACCTGATGCTGAATGTTTAGCTAATGGACTAAGGGAATATTTAACTCTTACTATGTAACTTTCATTTAATTAACTGCTTTTTGTTCAAGTTGAGGTCACAGTTGATGTCATTATAACATCCAGTGAACAGCCTGAATAAATCTTCTTAGTTACACATACTATATATATATATATATATATATATATATATATATATATATATATATATATATATATATATATACATATAGGTTCATAGGTAAGTACTAGGCTATCAGCCCAAGGGCCTAAGTAAGCCTAGCCAACAAGGTTCCCTGGCTTACGCCACCCTAAAAAGTTAATTTCCTGTGCACCTGTCAAGCAGAGCCACAGAAGTGATCCCCAGGGTGTATTTCCTATTTCCCATCCACTCATCAAGATTTTTCTTGAAGAGTGCTAATGAGGAACTTTGCTTGACATGGATGAGTAGCTTGTTCCAGAGTATAGGAAGTGTCTGGAATAGGACTCTATCCCTCCAGCATGTCTTGTTTATTGCGGTGACAAGGTTTAGGTCCCTAGAGCATGTAGCTCAGAGGGATTGTGATTTCTTAAGGTGTAGCATGTCCAACAGCTCTGGGTATAACATAGCTTTATATGTTAGGCAGGGATCTCCTCGGAGTAGGCAATATGCTACTGAGTAAATCTGGAGTTTTTTGAGACAGTCAGTGTAGAACATCTGTTTGAGGCCATTAATCCTCTTTGTGAGGTGCTTCTCTGGCCTTTCCAGCTGCTGCAGATGTCTTGTAAGGTACATTCCTAAAGGGACATTGTACTCTATAATGGGTCTAATGAGTGCCAAGTAGAGGGGAACAATGACCTCTTTTTTCCCTGGATGACAACCCTTTTGCGATGAGGTGTGCCACATAGAAGGATTTCCTGACTACTGTGGCAATGTGATTATCAAAGGAGAGGCTACTGTCCACCTGGGTCCCAAGGTCTCTTATCGGCATTAAGTAGACTGCCATTTATGTGGTAGTTCATGGGTGCAGAGTTTTTACCAAAGGGGATGACAATGCACTTTTTGGCATTGAGCTTGAGGCCATACCTCTGACACCAGGCATCTTTCCCAGTGAGGCCCTTCTGTAGGATGTCCACATAATTTGGGGACTTGACTATGGCTCCTAGTTTTCAGTCATCTGCGAGCTTCATTAGCCAGAGGCCTTCTGTGTTAGCCTGTACTTCAGAGAAGTAGATACCAAACAGGAGATGTCCCAGTATTGAACCCCGTGGTACTCCACTTGTCACTGGCTTGAAGTTAGATTTGGAGTCTGCAACTTTTACAGTGTGGGTTCTGTCAGTGAGCCAGATGGCAACCCATCTTGTGATGTAGGGATTTATACCTAGTTTAGTGAGTTTAGCTATAATTCCATAACGGTGGATGGTGTCAAAAGCCTTGGTGAGGTCAAGATAGGCTGTATGAACCACCTTACCCTCGTCTACAGCTTTGGTGACTGCCTCAAAGAAGACGATCAAGTTCAGAAGGTATGATCTGCCTTTCACAAACCTGAACTGGGTGGGTTCCAGAGTTTGGAGGTTACCAATGTCTTTGTTTATGAGTTCCATGATGATATGTTCCATGGCCTTGCAGACCTGGCTCATCAGGCTAATGGGACAATATTTCCCAGGATCAGTGGTGGCTCCCCCTTTGTGGAGTGGGATAACTGTTGCTGTGCACCATTCAGTGGGCACAAAGCCTGATGTGAGACTATGATTGAACATGGTGCTTAGGTGGGAAGCCAGTTCGTTCTGAAGTTCGTGTAAAACGCAGCCTGGGATGTTGTCCGGTCCCAGGGATGCTGTGTTTTTGGTTTTAGAGAATTCAGCTTTTATCTGCATAGATGTGATTACAGGGACTCTGCATTCTTCCTGTATAGATATGGGCCCTTTATGGGGTATATATACATGTATGTATAGGTATACTTCTAAATTTCAAAGTTTCACAACTTTGAATTTCTTATACTTGAGACCATAAGATCGAAATTTTGAAACTTTGAAATGTAAATAAAAAAAAATAAAAACATAAAAAAATCTTTTTTTTTTTTTACATTTTTGCATGGGGGGCAACACCCACAGCCCCTGCTAATTAAATATACCAACTCCAAGATCACACTACAGTGAGGAAAAGGGTAAATATATGGTCCTGAATATAACAAATTTGAAGTTTTGAAATTTAGAAGTAGACCTATATATATATATATATATATATATATATATATATATATATATATAGCAACTGATTATAAGCAGATACTACTTGTCAGACATGGTATATTTTACTTATAAGGAAATGTATTAATGTATCATAGCAAATTCAGCTCTTAGCAGCCTTTGTGAGTCTTACTAGCCGCACTCTACCGGAGACCTGTAAGGTTTCCTGGCTGCTGTCTGTGCCACACAGACACACGCACACACCTAGAATGCTATTTTTAATCCAATCCCTCATTACCCTTACTATTCACTAATGAAAGATCACCTAACAAATTGCAAGCAATTTGGTAGGTAATCATGAATAAAAGTAATTAAAAAATAAATCACAACAAAAGCAAAACTTTATTAAAAGTATTGCTATTCTCTGTTGTTTTATTGTTTTGTGTAAGGCGCTCAACCTAAGGCTTATTAACTGCCTTACCCACATTACAAGGCTTTAAAACTACCTTCATTTAGCATTGTCAGAAATGAATGCAGATAAATGCAAAAGAAATGGCCAGATACATGCATGTTAGTGCTAAACATACAATTTCCACAACTATAAGTAATCAGAAGTGTAAAGAAGGTTGAAAGAAAGAAAGAAAGATAGTCTTAATGGTAATTCAGTGCAGAAAAAGAGAGGCCTCCATAACAAACCACATCACAGACAAAATGATGATTATAGAGTCATGACTAACCCTAGATAAAGCAGTTCCCATAACTTGACTGCTATATATTATATCTTCCAACAGGCCAGGATCTGCTGGAGCTGTGTTGCGTGCCCAGACAATAGTATTGCAGTTCCCATGACTTGACTACTATATATTACATCTTCCAAGAGCCCAGGATATGCTGGAGCTTTGTTGTGTGCCCAGACAATGGTATTGGCCTTGTTCCTTAGTAATTCTAGAATATATAATATGCATCTTGCTGGTGAGAAAGCAAGAAAATCTTGCTAGCTATTTTCTTGCAGATGAGGATATACCATGAGCTATCATCTCTTAAAACCTAAAGATAACTTGTCGAAAAACTACTAACCAGTAAATTGAACTCTGCCCTAATAATCAAAAATATAACATTTGATTTTAGGAAAGAGGTCATCAAAGCTGTTGTATGTGGATGATGTGGTACTACAAGTAAATTCGGAAAAAAACAGCTATGGATGAGGACTGGAATTCAAAAGTAAAAGTAAATAGCAAGATGGTAGTAAATGGAGGAAATTAGAAATAATTTAAAAACTGAGATGAAAAGGTAAATAACAGAGCAGATTAACATCTTCAAGTATCCGGGAATGGTCCATGAGAAAGAAAATCTGATGTATCTACAAGTGTAGATAAGTCTAGATGAGAAGTGAGATTTGAATGAGGAAGTCAAGGTGAGAATCAGAATAGATGGCAGTAAGCAACAAGCATGTTGTGTTACCAAAGAATGCCGAACAAGCTCAAAAGCAAGGTGTACAAAACAGTGGTGTGTCCAGTGATACCTGGACAGTGAAAGCAAAGCAGTTTAAGAGGCTTGAGCTGATGGCAATGAAGTTTTCAATATGGATATTAGGATGCACAGTGTGGGCCAGATGAAGTGAAAACATCAAAGTTGGAACCTAATTAGCTCTAGTTGCAGAGAAGGAGAACAGTTTAAAATGTTAAATGATTCAGTCAGCTGTGCCAGAAAAGAGAAGATTACTTGTTAAATCACAACTGGGGGAAGACAGGAAAAAACACAAAGTGATGAAGATATCCATCCAAAATATAGATAGGAATATGGCAGTCTAAAAGATATAAAAAGTAAAGGTTTTAACACTGGGGAAGGGACTCGTGGTTGCTCTCTCCTGCCTGGTGTATTTGTTCCCAAAGGGTTCAATCACATAGTTAGCCTCATACACAAGCCTTTTCACATCAGATTACATCTACACCTAACTCCATCCCTGGCAGGTATTACAGTTACAATTACCTAGTTCACTACTGTTCAGCGAATTTGCAGTCCAATGGGCAAGATTACTTCAATGCATGTAAACAATGATCTATGAATTGCCTATAAATAGTTTTGTCTCATAGTTTATTCTGTCTAGCAGATTTGCTTCCGTGTTGTGCATATTTCAGTGTCTAGAATGTCTCAATATATTTAGTTTACCAGTATTATGAAACTATCTTTGGACCAGTTTATGGGAATATTCAGTAGCCATTAAATTGACACTAAGCACTAATTCTAATGAGACAAGTTTGATTTACCTTCTTTCATGGAATATGGCTAAAGTGGTTTGTTAAGCACTGTAGATACATGTTTGGTACAAAGAATGTGTATATGAGATGCAAATGTAACCAGCTTCTGTGATAGAGGGTAAACATAAAAATAATCTTTATTGGAATTAGTGTTTCACATAAGCAGGTTTCTTAATAGCACTTTAAATGTAAAAATAGTAAATGGATGCTTACTTATTTATAAAATAAAATATTTTATATATTATATATATATATATATATATATATATATATATATATATATATATATATATATATATATATATATATATATATATATATATATATGTAATCCATGGTGGTGCAGCGGTAGCATTGTTGCCTCACAGCAAGAAGTTCTCCCATTCGATTCTCAGCTAGTGTGCGGGGAATGCCTTCTGTGAGGAGTCTGCATGTCCTCCCCGCAGGTTGAGTGGCGTTCCAAAAGACATGCATGAATGGGTGTGCCTTCATTGAAGGTAGGGCGTCGAGCTGGCAACTCAGCACTGTGAAAATCTACTGCCAATCATTAGTGGACCAGAGTTCCGCTGTGGTGACCCCTAACCAGGAAAAGCCGAAAGACAACAACAACATGTGTATATATATATATATATATATATATATATATATATATATATATATATATTTATATATATATATATATATATATATATATATATATATATGTGTGTGTGTGTGTGTGTGTGTGTGTGTATGTGTACATATGTTTGTGTTTATGTATGCATACATTATAAATTTATTTAGTAATTGAATTATTATTTACAATCTGTAAACTTGTTGGGGTACAATGTCCCCTTTTGACAAGGGAGATCACTATAGTAGCCAAAACAATTGTTACAGAACTAAGTGAAATTGCATATGTTTACAGATTAAGGTACATTACTAATAAGTTTAATAATATGTGCTGCAGCTAGGTTAAGATATACAAACGCCAGTTTGCTGCATGCTTACAAGCACAGGTCTATACACAATTTATTTATTTATTGACATTTGTTAACCGGGTTGGTCCAGCTGGGCTTGTGGCCCATTTTCAGTGGAGACCCGCGGAGAAAAGCTCAACAATAATAAAAATGTAGTGTTACTGATGGGACTAAAATAAGATCAAATTTAGATTTGTAGTTATAACCATTATTTTACGTTAATAGTGTTATCTATGCTACCTAAAGCTAATGCTCTGTTATTTATTCAAGTTTATAACCTAGATAATTTGTGGGTCTGTAAGGTTACTGACAGTTAAATCAATGTGGTCTTTAATATGGTACAAGTATTAGCAGGTCTGATAACTGCTGATAGGAAATTCAGTCACTGACACAGAGATGGCGTACAAAATAAACGTGCTACTTATTCTTATTATTCAGGGGCATAGGGTAACAGTAAGGGTAGAAAGTACCATGGCTGAATATGGCATCATTCCCAGAGCATAGAGTAAGAATAATGGTAGAAAGTACCACAACTGAATATGACACCATTTAGGGCTATAGACAGAGAATAAGGGTAGAAAGTACCACGGCTGAGTATGACATCATTCAAGAGCATAGTGTAAGTATAATTGTAGAAAGTAAAACAGCTGAATATGGCATTATTCAGGAGCATAGATTAAGAGTAATGATAGAAAGTACCATGGCTGAATATGGCATCACTCAAGAGTAGTGAGTAAGAATAATGGTAGAAAAGTATCATGGCTGAATATGACATAGAGTAAAAGTAAGGGTAGAAAGTACCATGACTAAATATGGCATCATTCAGGAGGATAGAGTAAGAGTAATGGTAGAAAGATGAATACAACAAGTTTGAAATATGAAAGTGGCTACTGCAGGACTGGGTCATCGTCTCATGGTCTGAGAAGAAATGAAGAGATGAAAATGAAATCTGGAATGTCTCTGCTAAGACAAATTATGGCAGTTCCTTTGGTATAGTAATGGTAATATAGGACACACAAACTGTTATAGAGGTACTGCTCAAGACGAATGCCAACAAGAGGATTAACATCCCATCTGTTGAAAACAAAACTTGTAAAGTCACTTAGGTTTTATAGGGGTCACAGACACAAGTTTTCATTAAGGCCTTCATTCATTAATAATTAAGTTGTGTGCCAAATGTTTGCACTTTTTAGACATAACTTGTTTCTACCTGGGTTCCAGCATTCACATTACTGGTGGCTGATACTTGATGCATTACCTCTGTGATGGAGAATATATACGATACATTTATAAACAATAATAATAATTATTATTATTATTATTTATTATTCTCCTGGGCCTTTTTAACTACTTCTCTCTACTGCTTCACTTGGTAGTATCCTCTCTCTTATTTCTACATCACTGAGCTTCTATTTCTTCTCTTAGTTATATATCCCTTAGTTTATTTACCTTTTCTTACATCTACTTAATTTTAATTTCTTGCTGTTCCCTTTATTCTTGTATACTTCTCCGATTGCCTTTTTAACATTAATTTACAGTTTTATTGAATTGTGTAGTTTCCATGTATATTATCTGTGTTAACAGATTATTCATTGTTTCCAATGCATGTTTAGACTGAATAAGTATAATTATTTGTATCTGTTAATGTGTTATGTATTGGAGATTTCCTCCCTGGGTCCCCGCTGAAAAAGGGCTTTTGCTCAGTCGGACATTCCCAGGTAACAAATGTCAAATAAATAAATAATAAATTAATAGGTACACTTAATTGACTGGCTTTAGCTTTACAATAGATCAGTGGCATGAGTTTATTTTTGGTGCTTCCATTCAAATAACAATCAATTTAGTCTAAAAAATTTCTGAACGTGGAACAATTAATAACATGGTTGTGTCTCCCCAGCAGCAGTTCATCATAAAGAGGGTTTGCACATGTTATTAAATTATAGTAATGAAAAGTTTCATTGTCACTATTAGATAGTTGCCAGAAATGTTGGTAGTCTTGCTTATACAACAACTAGGTTAACTAGACAGCACATTGACATTCAGTATTAAACATAATCCACAGGGTGGAACACATTTGAAAGATCACTGCATTTGACTAGTATAGAAAGCAAACCTCTTGCTTATAAAAGCTTCGCATGAATATATCAGATGTCTCTGCTAGGCTGTAAGTGTTCTTCTTGCTACCAAGGTGTCATATAGTAAATATTATAGAAGGGGATTTGATCAGATAAGCAGACAAGCCATGTTCAAGGACAGTAATAAACAGTGTGGGTGCTCTCTGAAGTTATGAAGGATTCAAAGGCACACTGCTCATATAGAAAGACAAAAGTACACTTTGAATCACAGCAAAAGGAAATGCGACTGATTAATGCCAGATGATTTTGCTGCAGCACTTCTTGTCTGGTTCCCATGTACAACTGCACTACCTGCTCTTTTATCATCTTAATTTAAAGAGAAATCATATAATTTCACATCTGTTACATTTTATAGGTTCATAGGTTCATAGGTTGGTACTAAGCTATCAGCCCTAGGGCTTATACAAGCCTAGCCATAACAATTCCCTGGCTATTTCTTCCCACAATATTTATTTCCCTGGACCCCTGTCTAGCAGGGTGACTGATGTGATCCCCGGAATGAATTTCCTATCTCCCATCCAATCATCAAGGTTCCTTTTGAAGAGGGCCAAAGAGGCGCTCTGCTTGACATGTATGTGCAGTCTATTCCAGAGTCTGGGGAGTCTCTGGGTCAGGAACCTATCCCTGCAGCATGTTTTGCTCATTGTGATGACAAGGTTTAGATCCCTGGAGCATGTGGCTCTGAGGGATTGGGATTTCTTTAAGTGTAGCATGTCCAACAGCTCTGGGTTTGACATGGCCTTTTATATTAAGCAGAGATCAGCTCTGAGTAGACGATATGCAGCAGAGTATAGCTGGAGTTTTTTTTAGATGGTCAGCATAGGGTATCTGCTTTAGGCCTGTGATTCCTTTAGTGAGGTATTTCTGCAGCCTTTCCAGTTGTTGCAGATATCTTGAGAGGTACATACCAAATGGGCCATTGTATTCTATAAAGGGTCTAATGAGGGAGGAGTACAGTGGGACAATGACCTCCTTTTTTCTGGATGATTTTACATTATGCCCTTTGAATCAATAAGCCAGACTAAATACATTTACCAGGACAAATTAAGTATGTGGTAAGGAATTATAATATTTTATAATGTTGTGTTATTTTAAGGCTTACAATCAAATGTTTGAAAGTCACCTTACCATCATTCATAAAGTCGAGGGTAACGGTGCAAAAGTTTAAAATTGCAAGTGGAAATCCTATCTCCTCTGAAACATCAAAACATAGCTTACATTCATGGTTTTGAGCGTTGCTGTTTACAATTGGATCGCACTATAGTGGGTATCGAGAAAAGTACCCTTTTTCTCACTGTAGTGTAATCTCGAAGTGAGAACATATAGTTAGCAGGGGGTGTGGGAATAGCTCTCAACTTTCCATCTCCAAAATGAAGAACACTAGCCCTCATAATGTGGAACAAATGGGCAAAATGTGGAATGCTTACTAACAACTTCAACTAGGAAGGTCATAGGATGATTAAAATATGCTAGTTTTACTTATAAAGAAGATCTTTTAATAAATTAATATGATTAATTTCTATTTACCATGGATTTCACTTAAAACAAATTGCTAACACTGAATGTGTGACAGTCTTTCAATGTGGAACTTCGAGGAACATGAACTTTTTAAGACCCCAAATGAGGTGCATTCCTTGTAATGAGGTACACTTGAGAGGTATGGGTGTGGGAGTGCTGTGGGGCTTGCCTACTGCAAAATTTTGGTATTACATCTCTGGACATCCAGGTAATATTGATAATATTGAATTCAGCATTAAGACATTACCGTGTTATGAGTTGTAAGTGAACGGTGTGAACATTTTTGGCATTTTGGTTCGAGTACGTCATTACTCACAAAATCGATTTGCACAATTTTGATAGTAAACCTTATTTTTAGTGTGAGTCCCAAAGAAATCTATTTAATAATGAGATAAAGAGATTAAACATGCATTTTACACGTCATGACAGAGCTGTGTACCTAATAACTTGCCCTGTATGAATAAATGATATTACCTAGTGCGATAATTTGTGGAGCAGAATAAGATAGGTACTATTCACTGTCTAATGAAAGTTGATCTAATTGTAAAAAAAATAAAACTATTATGTGTTGAGCAAAACTGAATAAGAATATGTACAAATTATTAGACATGAAAGGTAAAATATTTATGAGAGGTCTGTCACAAGCCATGTAATGCAAAAATCCAATCAATCTTAAGTTAAATTTTCATCCTGTTGTAACAACTTAAGCCATGACTGAGAGGGGTCCATTTAGGTCAGTTCACCTACATGGTAAATTGCTTTCATTCTCTCTGCAGAAAATGACTTGCAATGTGTACAGCAATATGTAAAAACTGTTTGAGATTGATTGTGTCACAATGTGTGAGTTCACAAGACATTTACATTATATTATTGTGAATGAATAATAAATACCAACAGAAAAGTTAACCCTATGAGAGAGAAAATGGAAAAGTGTAATTGGACAGTTATTCATATAACATTGGTACAGATGCCCTTAAGTTTACAGAATCAAACTGTATACTAGCTGAGTGTGCACATTTGTGTGTGTGTGTGTGTGTGTGTATGAGAGAGAGAGAGAGTGTGTGTGTGTGTGTGTGTGTGTGTGTGTGTGTGTGTGTGTGTGTGTGTGTGTGTGTGTGTTGCTATATGTATGGGTGTGAGTGCATACATGTGTGGTGGTAAATGCATGGACAGACATAAAGGAATATGTTAAAAATATTTTCCAGGATTACCTTGTAAAAAGATCAGGCTTATTTACCAACAGTTTTTGCATATAATTGAGCACTAGTTTTCATGTTTTTAACAAATACTCCACAGTTTAACTGTGACAATAATCACATTTAAGTCAGTACAACTCACACAATACAGAAATTTCACATTCTTAACTTAAAAAAAAAAAATCACACCCTGCAAAAAATACTCTAACCAAATCAACCCCATACAACTGAAGTTAAAAATAAATAAATAAATAAATAAATAAAAATTAAACACATAAAAATAAAAGAAAAATCAGAACTGTAACCAAACAACTGCAAATCAAACCAATCTATGGAGCTGCCTGCTAAGTTTTATTTGAATTTATATTCTAATTTCTTACCACTGTTTTTCATTGTTTGTAAGAAGGAATGAAAAGTTTGTAGACAAGAACATTTACTTTGCTTTATATTTGTAGTTTTACCTTTAATTTTCACTGTTGTTAGCAAAGGATATGTTTTAGAAAGACAAACTCTTGGTATCCTAAGTGACGTAGTCAGATATAAAGTCACACAGGATGCAGAGAGGACAATCCAGAGCTTATCTAAGCAATCCTGTCTTGGATCTTTATTGTTAAAAAGAGGTGGAACTGTGAGTGAGTAGAATCTAATGCGATGTAAAGAAATTCCAGCTTTTGTCTGACTTTCAGAAGTTGTACAGTCAGAGGAAAAACTTTACTGTACTTTAATATTTAGTTGTATATTGTCTGTGTAATTGTTCTCACAGAAGTCGATTTAAGTTCCCTTTGAATTCTGTGTTTACTTATTTTCATTAGTGTTTTCTTTTCATTTCTTTTATAATTTTTATTCATTTGAAGCTGAATATGGATTCCTTAATTGAATATGCCATTAATGATTGCTAAAGCACAAGTATCTTGTACAGTGTACTAAATGCTATGTGTACTTAAAGGAAGCTCCTGATAACGCTGGACATCCGTGTTCCTCGTGTCAAAAGTTGGATGATTTGCTTACCATTATTAGTAGTAAATCTCAACTTACTGATGGCGATTGCACTTGTGCAATTGGCACGGCTTGGAGAACTGCTGTTACATATATTACTGATTGGACTGGTGAGATAAATAATGTTAGACAAAGAACAAATGGAACACATTTAGAAAAAGGATTTGTCTATTGTCTGTAAAGATCACTCAATCCCTATGAAACAAGATGATGCCCCTGACAACTTTGGAATTCTGGATACAAGTATTCAGCAGTCTGAGGATTCAGAGCATTTAGAAGGAAATAAAGAAAGAAAGAGAGATGCTCACAACAAATAACAAGAAAAAAAAGGAAACTGATAAATGTCTATAAAGTAAAGAGAACACATATCCAAAAAGGAGACTGGTTTGTTATGTAACACACTGATTACAGGGGATAATAACATTTTCGATCAGAAAATCTTCAGACTATCAAAAAATGCAGCATTTTTCCAAAAGATAAGGTAGGAAAAACAGGCAAGGAGCAGGTGAAAATGAAAAAATTTAAACTGAATATGGAAGAATTGAAAAACATTACTGTGAGAAAAAAAGATGAGAAAAACAGATGTTGATGACATGGCTCAAGCTGTGGATAACAACAAAGGAAAAAGAGAAATCCATAAGCCTCAAAACACTAATTCCACGAAGAGTTTATTTGTTAGCGCTTTCATGCACCTTCAATACGTGCACTTCCTTAGACAAATAAAATAACAAAAATAACCTCATTAAATACCAAAAATGTAACACCCAATGTAGTCCGGACCTCCGTTCATGACGATACTGATGATGTATTGTTAATTTCCCAGCATACTGAGACAGTCTCATCAGAGGGTGGTAGATATATTAAAAATTTTTTGACACAGTTTAATGACATTTCTCATGATGTCAGACACATATATTCTAATTGAGGTCTTATTACTCAAGAATCGACATTGAACAAAGTTCTTGGATCTAAACCATTAATAACATTTAGAAAGGGACCAAATTTAAAGAAGTTATTTGAGATACCACATTCTAAACGTACAAAAATTAAAGGTATGATTAGATGTGGTAGGTGTAAATATTGTAAATTCATATTAATAGGCCCTTCTTTTAGTATTAATGGTTTTCAGTACTCTATACAGGATAAATATAATTGTGAAAGTCAAGGCATTGTATATTTGGCTCAGGGTAAATTGTGTCCTGTTTTTTATTTTGGCAAAACTGAGCGCCAACTAAAACAACGTATATATGAACACATATACGCTATTTCTAGAAGCAATCTGACTAATGCATTGGCAAGACATGTTATTGAGTTCAATACACATAGTTTTCAGTTTGTTGTTGTGCAAAATGTTCCTAGGATTCCTAGGGGTGGACCATGGCATTTAAAACTTGAAGAACAAGAATTGTTATGGCAATTACGTACTAATGCATATGTTTATCCAGGGATTAATGATTCGTGTTCCATTAAATGTCTACTTAGATTGAGAGCTCTGGAACGATAATACTAGTGACAATATATATATATATATATATATAAGACCTACAATAAGGAGTATACATTTGTAAATATATTTTGTTCTTTATACATTTTTTATATGTACTTGTATTTAGATGCGTTGTATTCTAATGTGTATTAAGTTGCTTTATTGAAGTGTTGAAAGGAAAATATTATTTTTTATTAGGTTTTTCAATAATGTAAACTATTATATTATTTTAGTGACGCTATGCTGTTATGCATTGTGTATTCATGAATTTTTAGGTGTTGTTCTTTTATATATTATATATTGGGGGTTTAATTAATGTATAGATTGATTAATGGTTTAATTAGGTAATGATGTTTCTTTTTTGGTATTTAATGAGGTTATTTTTGTTATTTTATTTGTCTGAGGAAGTGCACGTATTGAAGGTGCATGAAAGCGCTAACAAATAAACTCTTCATGGAATTAGTGTTTTGAGACTTGTGGATTTCTCTTTTTCCTTTGTTGGTTTTTTACAGTCGTTTTTGTATTGGTTCATTTCGTTGTTATGGCAGAAATTAGCAGTGATTCACAGTCTCAATCCTTGTTCACTCCGAGTCCTACGCATCAGCCTACCAATGATTCTAATAATTCTAATTCAGATGCGAATGCTATTGGCCCCCTAACCGTTCTAGTCCAGCAGCTTACCCAGAAGGTCGAGGACCTGTCGAGGAGAATGTCCAAACAGGTGAACCAGGCAGCTGTTAGACTTAAAGCGGGTGTAATTTTCAACACCGGTAGTTCATTTTTTTTTACCTCTAACACATCTTTGCCAACCCTGGCTCAGCGAGGTATAACAGTCCAACAGCATGGTAATGCAGAAACAGCTAATAATATAATTGTTAATAACAATAACAATAATGATTCCTTAGGTATGGCTGGTAGCGGCAGTGCTACCAATTTGAATCAGTTGGCTGGGTCCGATATATGCCATACCGGTCTTCCTTTATTACAAAACTTTCTCATTTTGCCAAACATGTTCAATGGTATGGATTGTATTAATAATAGTCAACCAAGAACACAACAGGATCCTGTCCATAACATTGTCCTTTGTCTTAAGAACTTTGATAATAAATTGTTGAAGTTTAAAAAGTTGCAAACCGAAATTTTATATCTTAGGGAATGTATCAGGCTCCGGATAATTCCCAAAGGTTTGCAACAGTGGAAGTATCCATCAGGTGTGGTAAAAAATTCTGAATTTCATCAACAACTGATTCAATTTTTTGATAAACAAGGCTTTGCATTTTTGGAATTGCTTATCAACCAATATGAGAAACAGATGCTTGATTTACAACAACAATTGGAAACACTAGACAACGGAATTATTTCCGATCCAGATTTTGATTGTTATGAATACGACTATAAATGCATCTTTTCACGTATTGAATCTTTGCTTTCAAAAATTTTTTGTACTAAACTTCGCAAAATGAATAGGGATAAGCTTGCATATCAGCATCATATAGCTTACCCTGATCCACCATATACAAATAATCAAGATTGTGTTGGTGCAGCTGTAGCCATGGAAACTGATACAAAGCCTTTGCCTCCTTCTGATGACATTATTGATTCACCACAATCACACAATGTTTCCATGGACAATGGTATTCGACGTAGTGATAGGCTTAAAAATAAAAATAACAATTATAATCAACAGCATCCTAAAGGTATTAACAACAGCCAGGATTTTTACAGGAAAGGTTCCAAGACGTCAATGAATACGACCAATTCCAACAAATTTCAGTACCAACAGCGCAAAAGGAATGGCCGGCGCAGGAGATAACTAGGATGGAAAAAGTAGAACATTTAACTATTCTTCACTGTATTAATGGCGACTTTAATGTTTATAATTTTTCTTCTATGATTATTTCTCAAGACATAGTTGAATTTTTAACAAAAGGCTTCAATATTATTCCTAATTTGAAGCCTAACATCGGTCATCTGTTATGTGATCTGAAAATATTTGTTCGTAAGCTTAACCTTAGTTTATTGTTTAGTAATTCTAATTGTACTTCTACAAGTGAATATGTGTCTAGTACTTTTAATCCACCATTGGATATTAATTTGAGACTGTTTGAGAAAGTTACAGAAATGCATTTAAGGTTTTTGGTTGCTAACTATTATCGTAATGCTGACTCAAAAAATTGTAATATTACTTTAGAACAAAGGCAATTTATTGAGTATATCAAGGCTCATAATATTCGGGTCATACAACCAGATAAGGGTGGTGGTGCTGTGTTTATGGACGAGGCTGACTACATGAATAGGATGCATAGTATGCTTTTTACATCTAACTATGTGAAAGTATCATTGAATGAGTTTAATCAAGCATACCTAAATATTAAATCACAGTTGAGTGATTTATTTATTGAAGGCACTATTTATGTATGCAAACCCCTTTAACACACGCTATTTTCGGAGTGCCTAAGCTCCACAAAATATGCATGACCCTCCATTGCGACCAATTATAGATGGGCGCAAATCAATTACATATGCTTGTGCAAAATGGGTTGATTCTAGATTCAAGCATGTATTGAAAACAGAAACCCAAATTTGCCACGATTCATGGTATGTTTTAGAACATTTAAATAACATACCATTTGATGCATCATATAGTTTCCTTTCTGTAGATATAAAAGACTTATATACTGTTATACCACATAGTGTGGGCATGGAATGGGTTAGAGATTTTTTGTTGTTAAAGCAAATGCCAGGCAAAGATATTGATCTTATTATTTCTCTATTGGACATTGTTTTCACCAATAATTACTTCATGTTTAAGGGTGAGTTGTTTTTACAAAAATCAGGTGTTGCCATGGGTTCCCCATGCAGCGGCAGCTTTGCTAATTCTGTGATGGCTTTTTGGGAACGCACTTATCTTTTTCCTCATTATCTTTTCAAAGACATGGTCGTCTGGTATACACGATACCAGGACGACATGTTTTTTATTATAAAGGGAAATTATAATGATGCCCAAGCCTTAGTTCATGCCATGTCCACATTTACGTCCTTTTTGGAGTTTACTTCGTGTTTTGACATGGATACAATTAATTTTTTGGATATTTCTTTGAGTAAGGACGTTTCTTATGGTATATACAGAACTTGTATTTATCGTAAACCTTTTTATAGTAATTCATTTTTACACTTTGCTAGCAATAATCCACACTTCCAAAAAAGAGGTGTGGTTAAGGGCCAATTAGTTAGAGCTTCAGGGATGTGTTCCCACAATGATGATTTTATTGTAGAATGTAATCATTTATGTAATATGTTTACTAGTCGTGGGTATCCTATTTCACTGATTAGCACTTTGATCCAAGAAGTTAAGTCTAAAAGGTCAAGGAGACTTTTAGGCCCTATTTTAAATGTAGTCCGGACCTCCATTCATGACGATACTGATGATGTATTGTTAATTTCCCAGCATACTGAGACATTCTCATCAGAGGGTGGTAGATATATTAAAAGTTTTTTGACAAAGTTTAATGACATTTCTCATGATGTCAGACACATATTATATTCTAATTGGTGTCTTATTACTCAAGAATCGACATTGAACAAAGTTCTTGGATCTAAACCATTAATAACATTTAGAAAGGGACCAAATTTAAAGAAGTTACTTGAGATACCACATTCCAAATGTACAAAAATTAAAGGTATGTTTAGATGTGGTAGGTGTAAATATTGTAAATACATATTAATAGGCCCTTCTTTTAGTACTAATGGTTTTCAGTACTCTATACAGGATAAATATAATTGTGAAAGTCAGGGCATTGTATATTTGGCTCAGTGTAAATTGTGTCCTGTTTTTTATTTAGGCAAAACTGAGCGCCAACTAAAACAACGTATAAATGAACACATATACGCTATTTCTAGAAGCAATCTGACTAATGCATTGGCAAGACATGTTATTGAGTTCAATACACATAGTTTTCAGTTTGTTGTTGTGCAAAGTGTTCCTAGGATTCCTAGGGGTGGACCATGGCATATAAAACTTGAAGAACAAGAATTGTTATGGCAATTATATACTAATGCATATGTTTATCCAGGGATTAATGATTTAATGATTCGTGTTCCATTAAATGTCTACTTAGATTGAGAGCTCTGGAACGATAATACTAGTGACAATATATATATATATATATATATATATATATATATATATATATATATATATATATATAAGACCTACAATAAGGAGTATACATTTGTAAATATATTTTGTTCTTTATATATTTTTTATACATTTTTTATATGTACTTGTATTTAGATGCATTGTATTCTAATGTATATTAAGTCGCTTTATTGATGTGTTGAAAGGAAAATATTAGTTTTTTATTAGGTTTTTCAATAATGTAAACTATTATATTATTTTAGTGACGCTATGCTGTTATGCATTGTGTATTCATGAATTTTTAGGTGTTGTTCTTTTATATATTATATATTGGGGGTTTAATTAATGTATAGATTGATTAATGGTTTAATTAGGTAATGATGTTACCTTTTTGGTATTTAATGAGGTTATTTTTGTTATTTTATTTGTCTGAGGAAGTGCACGTATTGAAGGTGCATGAAAGTGCCAACAAATAAACTCTTCGTGGAATTAGTGTTTTGAGACTTGTGGATTTCTCTTTTTCCTTTGTTGTTTTTTTTACAGTCATTTTTGTATTGGTTCATTTCAAGCTGTGGATATACAAAGCCAGCAGGATGACTACCGTATGATTGCAAGTGTAATACAGAATGAAAACAGTGGGATTAATAAGATTAATGGCGATGAAGATCCTTCCTCCATAACAACTGATAGAGCAGATATTATTGAATTAAAAGTTGAAGATTCTTAAGATCTGGTCAGAAAAGATATTCTTGTAATTGCAGATTCAGTTATTAGAGGAATTGATACTTGCATTTTCAGAGAAGATAATGAACATCAAATAGTGTTATGCTGGCCAGGAGGAAAAATAGAGGATGTGAAACAAGCCTTAGAACACCTTAATATAAGGAAATACAGATCTGTTTTTATTCATGTTTGTACAAATGATCTCATCCGCAAGGACTTTCTGACTGGTATTAGAGAACTTACAGCCCTTTTAGATAGCATAGCTTGTACAGGTGTTAAGAGCTATTTTCACAAATCCCATATAGAAAGGAGAGTAAAGTTATTGGAACAACTGTTTTGGTATATTGGAAAGATTGGAGGGCATTAATATCCATGCTTGACATACTTTTATGTATATATGTATGCATGCAATCTAAAAATCTACACCAAGCATGTCAAAAGTATGTACGGAACAGAAATAATGTGTAAAATTAACAACTGTAAAAATAACCCTCCTTCTACTTCTAAAACAACTCTATAAATAGATGAATAAATGAATAAATAAATAAATAAAATTCACCTAAAAGTTAGAGTAGAAAAACAACCATGAAATAAACCAATCAAAACTAATTTAAACATGGCATTAAATGTACAGGAAATACAAACTAGTACTAAAATCACATAGCAAACATAAATGAATCAAATATGAAAGGGTCTGCTTATGTGTTAAATGAAAAGTCATATACTATAGGAATATGAACTACTAGATAGGGATAGAGAGAGAGAGAGAGAGAGAGAGAGAGAGACATAAAATTCATTATATAATAGCGTCCCACACATATTACACACACACAAACTTATGTTTTTGCAGCTATGATATACATAGAAATAAAAATATATAGATATAGACTGATTATAAATTAAAATGCAGGGACAATAAATGTTGAGTCATGTTCACGAAACATGACTCCACTTTGGAGTTTGTCTTAGGTTTTACATGTCTCTACATAAATACTACTCTGAGGTAACAAAATATATATTGAATGGAAAAAATACAGTATCAGTCCATCCAGACTGACATTTGTTGTTATGTGGTCATCACATACATAAAATAAAAAAGAAGAATACATTCATTTTACTGCTATATGGTAGAAGTGGCTCAAATCATACATTTTCAGTTTCAGAAAAAAAATCTTGAAATCTATTAATCCGAATCTTCTAATATAATATCGCACAATGAAGTATGTCAGAGCTATTCCTGTTCACATATTCTATAAACTATTGCACACATCACTGGAGGATTCTGTGGGTTAGGAGTCATTCATTTCACAATGTCTTATTTGGTTATGAAGTACTGAGTCCACTGTATGAAAATTGTATCACATATTACAACTGTAATTTTATTATAATAGAGTGAAAGAAATTTGAACAACATGCACTATTTAGGCCTGCTGGAGATATGCAGGAATAGCCATTTGACAATAGCATTATGGATGGATATCTGATGCATGACAGAACACATACACAAAAGTATACATGCAAAAAAGAACTTGTACATTAGTTAATATTAGACTGAGGAGCAGAATTAATTCTTTCCAATACATTCTGGGTATTTGAGGGTTACAGTAACAAGCAAAGTGTTGTGTGAATTTTCAAATTTTTCTTGATTTATAGTCCTTCAAAGCAGTTCATGATTTGTGTTGTTGGTACCCATTAATACTCAGTGGGTACTGTGATTTCTCAAGAGTTTTCAGTGCAGGATAATGAAAGTGGGTGGTACATTAACCCACTTTGGGTTATCTAACATTGTCACCTGTCTGGCATTCATGAACTTGTGACGAATAAAGGAATTTCTTGTTTTAGATGAGTAGACATGGTTGTAAGTGTGTCTCTATGTATGGTCTGAATTGTAATATGCATGATATGTCTCAGATGAATGCTTTAATTATAAAGACAGATAGAAGGGTGCAGTTAGACCTCTCACCTAATCCATTAGGCTAGCTGTGGAGTGGAAGCCTGATTAGATGATATACAACAGCTGTTTAATTATTTCTCATTAGAATATTGTCTGCCTCATACATGTGTGCACGCACGCACACACACACATACACACACACACACACACACACACACACACACACACACACACACACACACCGCACAAGCATATTAACTCCAGCAGCCAGGAAGATGCTGTTGTACTGTTTCAGTGTTGGTACTGTGCAATAAACAGGATTTATGAATATCTGCAGTTGATATGTTGTAATATAGTAATCCAGTATTAATCTTGTCATCATATATTGGATACAGAAATGGCATTCAATGCAATCTTTGTATATGGAAATGCAGTGCAGAGAGCTTACTGTAGGCATTGACAGTTAACTATCTGTTTCCTGTCAGATATCTGCATCACAATTTCCTGCTTAATTTTAGCCTTGTGTCCATCTACTGCTAACTGCAAAATAAAATGACATCCTTGCTACAAAGTTGCAACATGCCATATGGCTACACTTTATGCTAAATGCTTAAAAAGACATGCGTCTGAAGCATTTCTCCCTGGCCGTCCACTGAAAATTGGCTTTGTTCCAAGTTGGAGTTTCTCAGTTAAGAAACGTTAAATAAATAAATAAATATTGCTAATTATCATTTTTAAAGTTACATAATTTTATTAATAACTTGTGAAATATTGTTGCATATCCAGGAGGAAAATTAAAATATGAAGATAATTAATAACAAAGTCGCATAATGCATTGACAGTCAATCTCAGACAGCTGCAATGCATAACTTGAACCTTAATTCTGTAATAAACCAAAATGTTTTTTTACGGTATTTTACCTACATGAAATATTTGCAGGTGTGTGTGTGTGTGTGTGTGTGTGTGTCTGCATGTGGGGGGTGTCTGCATAAGAACATGCATGCAATCACTTTTAAAAACATTAGCATTTTTTAAATTGGAATTTTAAATCACAACCAATGGTGGTCTTTCTGTAAAACAAACTGCATTTTCCAAGTAATACAATTCTCTGGATTTGCTTTCCCATAAATTACGGTGATGATGAAATTAATTCTAGAAAGGCCATATGTCACATTTATGTATTTTGTGAAACAGGCTAATGCACTCAAAAGGAAAACAGAATTGTATTATTCCTTAATATTTGTAAATGAGATATGTGGATGGTGTGTGTCTGTGTGTGTGTGTGTGTGTGTGTGTGTGTGTGTGTGTGTGTGTGTGTGTGTGTGTTTGCGTGTGTATGCACAAGTGTGTATGTATGTATGTATGTATGTGTGTGTACATGCACATGTATGTGTATATGTGCATTTTTGTGTGCCTTTGTATGTTGCTTTATTTTTTAATACTGTCTAATGTATGGGATGTTGTTTTCTTGAGGATAATGTAATTACAAAATTTAGGCTATGATCTGCAAAGACCCCTGAGGTTCCTCCATTCAAACAGAGATCATTTGTCATAATGAGCCTCCTCTGTGACCCACTGACCTTCAGTGCTCAATTAATTTTACACACAGGAAAAGTGCTAGGAGCCTTTGACCCTGTGCTGTAAGGAAAACTAAAAAGGAATTAGTGAATGACTGTAGCTAAACGAAATGTCACATCATCTGATCGTGAGTTAGACAGATTCTATACGGCTCAATGGTGCATTTAGTTTGAACTATAATTCTGTGATCTTAAATGAAATCAGCATTTCTGAAGTTTCTAAAGGAGTGAGTTTATAAAGACACACGATAATGGTAATAAAAAAAATGTTCTAGTTAGTTTCAAGATCAGTTCAGAAAAGAACTGGTATACTTTTAGAAAGGTTGGGAGTGCAGAAAAACTGTATGTTTCTTATTATAGGTGAATACATAGCCATACCAATAACAAATACCAAAGAGAACAATTCTGAGCAAAGTTTAGACAAAGTGAAACATGATGTCTCCACCATTACAGGAAGCTGTTAGAGGAATATAGTATGGAAATTGTTTCTGATGTACAAAAGCAAGGAGATGAGGTGATATTGTGAAAAGTGTTACAAGTAAGAAAACTAGTATCTTGTACTATAATACATGCTACTAGTGAGGTCTTGCATGTACCTTATTCCTTCTATAGAAACTTCAGAAATTCTGATTTCATTTAAGATCACAGAAATCTTGAGACTATACACACTGAAAATAAGTAGCTGAAACAAATGTAACAAGGATTCTGTTGTTATACTTCCAAAATCTGTATAGAAGGGAGTTAACACATCTTGTAATGCTATCTTTGGGAAAAAGAAACACAGTAATGTTCTACCAGAACCAGCTGACAAAGCAGGTCCCATGGCATAGTGTGATAAAACCCTGACTATGGCCCAGGCAACCAGGGCTTGATTATTGACTTAGGTAACTGACAGTGATGGGGGAAGGGATGGGTGTGCCTATGCTAGGGGGAGGTTGGTGCATGATTGTCTCCCTCTGATGATCCCTAGGAGAAGGCCTGGGGTATTGCATGAAGGAATAGTCAAAGGATAGCAAATAGGTCTGGTTGAGCTACCACACCGGTCGGGGTGATATGCTTGCTCACATTGCCCCTCCCAAGACCATATAGAGTTTTAAAATGGGAGGGGGAGATGGGTAGGTCATACAAGAAAAAACCTTGTGAATGGATGTTTCAGTGTGCCTAACTCCTGAAGTGTAAGGATCCAAGTTCAGCCCCAGCAATATCTGGTAAAGTCTGGGGGAGGGGGGCACAATGTGACCTGGTAGATGCAGCACTGGCAGGGTGCAATGAAGAACAGAGGGAGCAAAAAAAATCTGACAAGCAAGTGCTGGGCAGCTTCTTTCATATAAAAACCACAATACATTTTTATCAATGACTGTTACAATATACAATCATTTGGTTAGGAATTAATATAAAAAAAGAATTAAGTGGTAAATACTTGAACCTGATTTACAGTTGACGTTAAGCAGCTGAGATATGGACACATTCAGTAAATAAGTAATTGAACACATCAGTGCATAATGCAGGTTAAAAATAAGGGTGAAATGAGGTAGCCAAGAATACAAAATGCTCGATAGTTTATCGAAATGATAAATGAAATAAATCAGATGGCCTACCAGATAATTTATTTCTACTGAAATGTTTTCAAATGCCAAAGAGAATTGTAATATTGCATCATTCTGTATTGTTTAACAAATGCCTTTCCTTCTGTGTAGACATTTTAAAGGAGATGCTTAAAGCAAGAGACTTTTTAGTTACATGTTAGAATAGTGCTAATAGCTGAAAGCATTTAAGATGTAATGTAGGCTGGTATACTTTTCCTCCCTTACACTAACTGTAAGCAGTGGAACAACTCATTTGCAGATGAGATCATGTCCTTTGCCTCTCCAGTCCAGCATTTCATGGGTTTCTTAAAACAGTGCAATTAAATTGAAAAAAAAAAAAAAGCTGTCAAAGAACCATGCATTCTTTGTTATGATTTCTGTTGTAAAACACAATTATGAGCAAACTGTTTCAAATTTATTGTTTAGTATTTTACCATGAAGCCCACTTAATGGCTTCACTTTTTATTTTTGGATTGGATGTTTTCAAAGCGAAATGAAAACACACTATAGAAAACAAGTTGCTTTTGTACTACAAAATGCAGAGCATGACTCTCTTCTGTAGTTTAACTATAGCTCAGTACATGCCCCCTAGATTAGCCATTATGAGGTTGATTTCTTTGGCTAGAAAGAGGTTTATTGTGCATATTTCAAATAAGAAAATCTGGGCTATGGTGTGCCGAGTGACTTGTATTATTCTGGGGATATTATTACATACCATATTTGAAATATTCAAAATTCTTCCTTTGACTATTTTTCTCTCTCGTGCGCTCTCTCTATGTATGTTTGTATTTATTTATTTTATTCTAAACTATTACATAATTCCAATAGTAAAGGAAGTAGCCAGGCCAACACAAAGACTTATTCTTCCAAATAGGAATAGAAAGTATAGAAATGTGAAACTGAGATAAAGTCTATAATTTATTACTTTAACTGATATAAAACAAAGAGAAATATAAAGGAAGGATAGAATACTATGAAACACCACTATGTGCATCATAAACACTTTTGTTTGTACCGAGCTGAACTGAGGTGGGCTACCAGCCACAACTCTAAGCTGTGATACCAGACGACTAGAGGCTTCTGAGCTTCCCAAAAAGTATACACTTTTTTGCTTATTATACTATTTACTGCCCTTTTTTATTGCCTGCTGCCTACTTTTATACTGTATCTCTATACCGTGTACTAAACTACACTGTTGTACTGCAATTGTCAACCTTACTGTGCCTGTTGTTTTCACTGTTTGCAAAGCTCGTTTTGCTATTTTCATTGTTACTTATGTTTTGCTGTTGCAAAACATTCTGTTTTGCTTGTTCATAGGTTCATAGGTGTGTACTAGGCTAATGGCCCTGGAGCCTTTACAAGCCTAACCCAAAAAAATTTCCCAGGTACCATGCCACCCAATGTTAATTCACAGTGCCCCTATCTAGTAGGGCAATTGGAGTGATTCCTGGGGTGAACTTTATGTTACCCATCCACTCGTCAAGATTTCTCTTGAAGAGGGCCAGCGAGGTGCTCTGCTTGACATGAATAAGAAGCTTATTCCAGAGTATGGGCAGTCTTCGGGAGATGAACCTGTCCCTCCAGCGTATTCTGTTAATTGTGGTAATGAGGTTGTGATCTCTGGAGTTTGTGGCGTGGGGGGGATTAAGATTTCTTTAGGAGTAGCATTTCAAGTAAGGCTGGGTCAGACATGGCTTTGTAAGTCAAGCAGGGGTCACCTCTAAGTGAAGGAGACTGAGAACAGCTGAGGTTTCTTGAGTCTGTCCATGTAGGACATGTGTTAAGTTTAAGATCCTTTTTGTGAGGTACTTTTGTGGTATCTCCAGCTGTTGTAGGTGCCTGGTCAGGTACATGCCAAATGGGGCATTATATTCGATGATTGGTCTAATGAGGGATGAGTAGAGATGGATGCTTTCCCATCAACTGGTAATTTCTTCCTGGATGTGAAACCTTTGGATATAAGATGTGACACATAGAAGGACTTTCTGACCACAGTGGCGATGTGGTAGTCAAAGGTTAGGTGGCTGTCTCGGCTCCCAGATCTCTTATGGCCCCTTCAGTGTTCAGCAGGCTCCCATCAACTTGGTAATTCATGGGAATTGAGTTTTTTCTAAAGGGGATGATAATGCATTTGTTGACATTAAGGTTCAGGCCATGGTTCCAACACCAGTCATTTGTCTCAAAGAGGCCCTTTTGCAAGATGTCTGCATCACTTGGGGAGTTGATAATTACTCCTTGCTTGTAGTCATCAGTGAACTTGGTCAGCCAGAGTCCCTCTGTATTGGCCTGGACTTCTGAGGAGAAGAAGATGCCAAAAAGGAGAGGACCCATGACCGAGCCCTGCGGGACTACACTCATGAGTGGTTGACAGTCTGACTTGGAATCCTCAACTTTCAGTCTGTGGGCACTGTCTGTGAGCCTATTTGCAACCCACCTAGTGATGTAAGGACTGATGCCTAGTTTGGTGAGTTTATCAATGATGCAGAGAATAGAGAGATAGTGGAGCCAATATCCCAAAAATATAAGTATAAATGTAGATAAAGAGACTTGTAGGCTGGAAATTAAAATACTTGAAATTTATTACACAGCACAGATTTAGGTAAGCGCTTTCGAGGCAATCCTCTTCTTCAGACCTTAATACAGAAATAAATTAGCACACAAAGTTTAAATAAAAAAAATAACAAATAAAAATCCTTTACAAATCAGTGGCGCAACCCTCTTTTTTTCAAGAGAGGTTTTAAAGATACAGTACTGTTAAGACCAGGTGATAAATATGCCTTAAAATCCACTATCCACCTAAATTCAGCATATTCAGTTTCATTGTTAATATCGCCTTCTCTAAGGCTCACATTCATTTTTTGCAAGACCAAGAATTTAAAATTGTGCTGCTCACCACAGTCTAAGACATGCTTAGCTAATGCATTAGTAAGTTTGCTGTTCCTGATACCATTAAGATGTTCTATCACCCTTTCCTTCATAGTTCTATTGGTTTTACCAATATAGAATGCACTACAAAGATTGCACTTAGCAAAATACACAATGTTTTTAGTAGAACAATCTGCATAAAATAAAAACTCTACAGCTTTCATATGCACAGGGTGTAAAATCATGCAAGTGGACCACATGTTATTGCATATTCTGCAGTTTCTACATGGGAAAGTCCCTCTACATTGTGAGATAAACCTGTCACATGTTTTATTCTGTTTATAGCAGAGTTTCTTTTTCAGATTTTTGCTATTTTTAAAACTAAAACTGGGTGTGGAACCAACAACCCAGCTGATCTCAGGGTCAGTGAGAAGAATGGACCAGTTCTTCTTAATGATGTCACATGTCTTGTAGACATCATTAGAAAAAGTAAGACATAGCCTATCGACAGGTAATGAGGAGACTTGCTTATCTGGGGGTACATTCATTAAGTGCTCATCTGAGTAGTAGGGTTTGGTTTTGTGACTTTCATGTAAGTCTACTTCAACTATCACTCTGTCAATATCAACCCTCTTGTATCCTCTCTCAACAAACTCTGTGGTGAGACAACTCATAGCATCTGTTAATTCTTCCCTGTCTGTATGCAGTCTCTTGCAACGTAAGACTTGGTTCTTGACTATATTCCTAGTAATGTGCCTATGATGCATGCCGGAGTGGTGCAGAATGTTGTTCTTCCTACAGTCCTTCCTATGTATCCTTGTCGAGATGTTGCCAAACATATTTTTGTTAACATTTACATCTGTAAAGTTGATTTCCTCTTTGGAGTAACTAAGGGAGAAGGAAAGGTATCCAGTGGTGTTATCAAGAAACCTAACAAATGTGTCCAATTGTGTCTCATGACTATGCCAAGTGAAAAAGATATCATCCACAAAATGTTTATAAAATGTAATGTGCTGCTTGTACATGTCAGAACTATACACCATTTCTTTCTCCCATTGAGCCAAAACAATATTGGCATATGTACTGGCACATGCCGTGCTCATAGCAACTCCCACGTTTTGAAGAAATAACTTTCTTTGAAACAAAAAAACATTATTCTCTAGAATCATGTCTAGAAGAGCACATATCATATTGATTTTAGTATTGCTGAAATTGCTCTCCTTGATAAGAAATTGCCTGACATTCTCAATCTCTTCATAATTGGGGATAACCATGAACAAAGAGTTCACGTCCAAAGTAACAAAAATCACATCACTTAAATTTACAGTTTGTTGAGTCTCAGCCCAGTCATAAAGGTGTTCTAAAAACTGTTTGCTGTCACAAAGGACAGTAGCTATCTTATTCAACACAAACCTTAGCTGTTTTTCTACATATATAGACATTGGCTCAGTGAGCCAACCTCTTCCTGATACAATGGGTCGAAGGGGGGATTACGTGCATCCTTGTGCACTTTTGGAAGACCATAAATTGTTGGTATAGTCCGATGCTCTACACTAAAATAGTTATACAGACTATAATCTATTTGGTCAGTCATAAGCAAATCATATAGAAAGAAATTCTGTCTGTTGCTAATACCATTAACCTGAAACTTCTGTAAAATAATATACACTTTTTCATCATGAAGCATACTAAGCATCCTATCTATAGAGTCTTCAGTATCAAACATGACAATTCTGCCCCCCTTATCTGCAGGTCTAATGACCAAATATTCTGCATTAGTTAGTGCTCGTAGAGCCTCATTCTCTTTGACAGCCAAATTATAAAATCTATTACTAGATCTCAACTTAGCCATTTTCCTAAGGTCATCTTCACACATCTTTACAAACACATTCATAGCAGGGGAATTATTAGGAACAAAGCAACTTGGATTCTTAAAAATGCATCTATCAACATTATTCACATTATTATCATCATAGATAACTTTCAACATTGTATTCCTAGCAAACAAATTATTATCTAAGATGGTATCTACCAAATTCATACCACAAGCTGGTATGAAGGATAATCCTTTTTTAAGGACTGAGAATTCCTCTTTGGTAAGAGCAACAGAAGTTAGATTGAAAACCAGGTGATTTATCTGTGCGTCCGTGTGTTCGGGCCTCTGCTCTGAGGTGCGGGATTGGATTCTATCCTTCCCTGTCTCCTGCAACGTCTGGACCTGCTCTTACGTAATTCTGCCTTATAAGCAGAGCCTTGTCCAAAACAACGGCTGACTTATGCAGATATTCAGCCCCCTTTTTGTCTTGTAATCCTATGCTTACTGAATTACTGTTGTTGAAAGAAAAGGTTTTCGGTCTAACTACAGGTGCATTGACAGTTTGTTTTACTGTGTCCATTACCACATTAAAATCATTAACTGAATTCTGACCGCTATGCACTTTTGCAGCATTTTGAGTCATAGAGTCATTGTCAGTGTCATTAGATAATGCTACTGCAGCATCATTATCACAGGTGCTGTATGTATTTACACTTTTACCCGTAGAGACAGCTGCAACGTTAAAAGCCGAAGGTGAAGGCATATTCTGTTGAGAAGTAATAACATTAACTTTGGTGTCTATCTCTACAATGCCAAATACTGGTGGCATTTCAGTAGGATTAGTTAAACAGTCTTTATGTTTAGAAAGATCGATGTTCACTTTACCTTCATGTTGATGGTTATTAACAGTGGCTACGCCAGGGGTATTTCCTACTCCACACACTTCTATGCTAGTGGAAGGATGGTTTTGTGTTGTTCCCAAGTCTAAAAAGCTTCTGCCTGCTTCAGTTAGTCATGAGGTGCATGCACCTGCTCTCAGACTACTATTTACAGTTGAATCAGGAGGAAGTGCTCTTTGTCCCGCCCCTTCAACATTCCCCTGCATTCCTATAGGTTGAATCTCCCTCGGCCAAGAGAAGACGTTCTCAGCTTGGAAATCTGAGAAATCTCTATGGAGTTTCTTTGTTTTCTCCTTCTCCAGTCTCCTTTCATATAAAGAAACATTTAGAAGGAACTTTTAAAAAGATGGCAAATACTCAAGTTGCAGTTTTAATATGGTAATGGACACAGTAAAACAAACTGTCAATGCACCTGTAGTTAGACCAAAAACCTTTTCTTTCAACAATGGTATTTCAGTAAGCATAGGATTACAAGACAAAAAGGGGGCTGAATGTCTGCATAAGTCAGTCGTTTTTTTGGACAAGGCTCTGCCTATAAGGCAGGATGTACGCAAGAGCAGGTCCAGAAGTTGCAGGAGACGGGGAAGGATAGAATCCAACACCACACCTCAGAGCACAGGCCCAAACACATGGGCTCACAGATAAATGACATGGTCTTCAATCTATCTTCTTTTGCTCTTACCAAAGAGGAAATCTCGGTCCTTAACAAAGGATTATCCTTCATACCAGCTTATGGTATGAATTTGGTAGATGCCATCTTAGATATTAATTTGTTTGCTAGGAATACAATGTTCAAAGTTATCCATGATGATAATAATGTGAATAATGTTGATGGATGCATTTTAAAGAAACCAAGTTGCTTTGTTCCTAATAATTCCCCTGCTATGACTGCCTTTGTAAAGATGTGTGAAGATGATCTTAGGAAAATGGCTACGTTGAGATCTAGTAATAGATTTTATAATTTGACCATGAAAGAGAATGAGACTATAAGAGCACTAGCTAATGCAGAATATTTGGTCATTAGACCTGCAGATAAGGGGGGTGGAATTGTCGTGTTTGATACTGAAGACTATATGGATAGGATGTTTAGTATGCTTCATGATGAAAAAGTGCATATTATTTTACAGAAGTTTCAGGTTAATGGTATTAGCAACAGACTGGATTTCTTTTCATATGATTTGTTTATGACTGACCAAATAGATTATATTCTTTTTAACTATTTTAGTGTAGAGCATCGGACTATACCAACAATTTATGGTCTTCCAACAGTGCACAAGGATACACGTAATCCCCCCCTTCGACCCATTGTATCAGGAAGAGGTTGGCTCACTGAGCCAATGTCTATATATGCAGAAAAACAGCTAAGGTCTGTGTTGAATAAGATAACTACTGTCCTTCGTGACAGCAAACCGTTTTTAGAACACCTTTATGACTGGGCTGAGAATCAACAAAGTGTAAATTTAAGTGATGTGATTTTTGTTTCTTTGGATGTGAACTCTTTGTTCACGGTTATCCCCAATGTTAAATGGATTGAGAATGTCAGGCAGTTTCTTATCAAGGAGAGCAGTTTCAGCAATATTAAAATCAATATGATATGTACTCTTCTAGACATGATTCTAGATAATAATGTTTTTTTGTTTCAAAGAGAGTTCTTTCTTCAAAAAGTGGGAGTTGCTATGGGCACGGCATGTGCCAATACATATGCCAATATTGTTTTGGCTCAATGGGAGAAAGAAATGGTGTATACCTCTGACATGTACAAGCAGCACATTACGTTTTATAAACATTTTGTGGATGATATCTTTTTTGCTTGGCATAGTGATGAGACACAATTGGACACATTTGTTAGGTTTCTTGATAACACCACTGGATACCTTTCCTTCTCCCTTAGTTACTCCAAAGAGGAAATCAACTTTCTAGATGTAAATGTTAACAAAAATATGTTTGGCAACATCTCGACAAGGATACATAGGAAGGACTGTAGGAAGAACAACATTCTGCACCGCTCCAGCATGCATCCTAGGCACATTACTAGGAATATAGTCAAGAACCAAGTCTTACATTGCAAGAGACTGCATACAGACAGAGAAGAATTAACAGATGCTATGAGTTGTCTCACCACAGAGTTTGTTGAGAGAGGATACAAGAGGGTTGATATTGACAGAGTGATAGTTGAAGTAGACTTACATGAAAGTCACAAAACAAAACCCTACTACTCAGATGAGCACTTAATGAATGTACCCCCAGATAAGCAAGTCTCCTCATTACCTGTCGATAGGCTATGTCTTACTTTTTCTATTGATGTCTACAAGACATGTGACATCATTAAGAAGAACTGGTCCATTCTTCTCACTGACCCTGAGATCAGCCGGGTTGTTGGTTCCACACCCAGTTTTAGTTTTAAAAATACCAAGAATTTGAAAAAGAAACTCTGCTATAAACAGATTAAAACATGTGACAGATTTATCTCACAATGTAGAGGGACTTTCCCATGTAGAAACTGCAGAATATGCAATAACATTTGGTCCACCTGCATGATTTTACACCCTTTGCATATGAAACCTGTAGAGTTTTTATTTTATGCAGATTGTTCTACTAAATACATTGTGTATTTTGCTCAGTGCAATCTTTGTAGTGCATTCTATATTGGTAAAACCAATAGAACTATGAAGGAAAGGGTGACATAACATCTTAATGATATCAGGAACAGCAAACTTACTAATGCATAAGCTAAGCATGTCTTAGACTGTGGTGATCAGCACCATTTTAAATTCTTGGTCTTGCAAAAAATGAATGTGAGCCTTAGGGACGGTGATATTAACAATGAAACTGAATATGCTGAAATGAGGTGGATAGTGGATTTTAAGGCATATTTATCACCTGGTCTTAACAGTACTGTATCTTTAAAACCTCTCTTGAAAAAAAGAGGGTTGCGCCACTGATTTGTAAAGAATTTTTATTTATTATTGGTTTTATTTAAACCTTGTGTGCTAATTTATTTCTGTATTAAGGTCTGAAGAAGAGGATTGCCTCGAAAGCGCATACCTAAATCTGTGTTTTGTAATAAATTTCAAATATTTTAATTTCCAGCCTACAAGTCTCTTTATCTACATTTAAGGTTATCAATGATACCTGAGTGGGGAATGATATCAAAGGCCTTGGCCAGGTTGACATAGGCTGTATGCACTGCCTTACCCTCATCCACAGCCTTGGCGACTGCCTCAAAGAAGTCAACCAGGTTCAGCAGGCAGGATCTCCCCTTGAGAAAGCCAAACTGTGTGGAGGCAAGAGTTTGGAGATTGCGTATATCTTTATTAAGCAAGTCCATGATGATGCGCTCCATAGCTTTGCATACCAGACTCATCAGACTAATGGGACAGTAGTTCCCAGGGTCTGTAGTTGCTCCCCCTTTATTGATCAGGGTGTCTGTAGCAGTCTGCCATTCATTAGGGACATAGTCTGAGGTAAGGCTGTGACTGAACAGGGCACATAGATGTGGTGCCAGTTCATTTTTTAGCTCATGTAGGAAGCAGCCAGAGATATTATCAGGTCCCATTGATGCTGCATTCTTGGCTTTGGACAATGCAGCTTTTACCTGGGCTGCAGAAATGGTGGGTACCAGGCTTTCTTCTGGTATTGTGATAGGGCCCATGGGGGGAGGAGTAATGTTGGCACTGAATTTGTTGGCCACTATATTGGCTATATCTGTTGGCTCAGTTTAGGAAGTGCCATTTAAGCAATAACCCATGCCTGGGTGTGGGTAATGCTGGATTTACCCACGGTTGCTGTGGTTTGGTCACGAGGGCGAAGCCCGAGTGGCCAAACAAAGACAACCATCGGTAAAAACAGCATTACCCCCACCCAGAAGTGGGTTATTGCTATTATACAATGACATTATTTAAGAAAAAAAATACTTACTTTTCTTAAATAATGGCATTGTATAATGCCTCCGTGCTGCCCTTCCGCAGCTGTCTGGTATTCTGTGGCAGTTCTGATGTATTGCACATGTGTATGCTTATGCAGTACATCAGAGGGTTGGGTGGAAGCAACGGAGAAAGCAAGATCTCCGTTGCTTTTTACAAAGTCTCTCGCTATGTTAAAGAAGTTTAACATAGCGAGACAGCTTTAAAAAAAGAAACAGATAATCTCTGTTGCTTTTTTTAAAGCTGTCTCGCTATGTTAAACCCATTTAACATAGAGAGACAGCTTTAAAAAAAAGCAACAGAGAAAGGAAGATCTCCGTTACTTTTTTTAAAACTGTCCCGCTTTGTTAAACTCCTTTAACATAGCGAGACAGTTTCTAAAATGCAACGGAGATCTTGTGTTCTCCATTGCTGTAAAAAAAAAAAAAAAGACTTATACTAATGGAAAAAGTCTGGCAACCGGACCTTTTTCCATTAGTATAAGTCTTTGATTTACAACGTGCACGCTGACCAATCAGCGTGCACGTTTTGGAATATTAATGGTGGGGTCATTGTATAATATGCAATAACTCAGTGCAAATATGGGTATTGCCTTGGAAGTTTTTAATATAGCTATAGAAGGCTTTGTAGTTGTTTTTGGTGTCAGCTGCAATTATGCCTTCATAGCTGGCTTTACAGGATTTGATAAGGGATCTCAGCTTTTTGTTGAGACTAATAAGGGAGGTTTTCCAGTCTTGTGACTTCATTTTTTCCTGCAACAGTTTCTTCCTTCTATTGTAGAGTTTATTGATGGCTGGGGACTACCAGATTGGCTTCCTTTTTTTGGAGGAGAGCATCTTGGTTCTATTTGGTATGGCAAGGTCCATGCATTTGTGTACTTGCTTGTACAGTGCATCGGTGTATGATTCGGCAGTCATGCAGCTATTTTCCATTAACATGGGTGCTGAAAAGTTAGCCAGCTCTGTTTTTAGGAGCCCAAAGTCAGCTTTAGAGAAGTTTTTCAGGGTGGTCACCTTAGTGGGGGTTGTAGGTGAGATGGAGATTTCCATGGAGATCAGTCTGTGGTTGGATTTAACCAGGGAAGAATTGACTATATGTGTGGAGCAATGGTCTCCCATGTTGGTGATAACCAGGTCAAAGATGTTGCTTCCTTTACTGGGGGTCAGAATGAGCTGGTCCAAGGAATTGTAATTGATAAATTCCAGAAAGTGTATATTGGTACTTGAATTGTTCTGGTTTTCCTGCCAAGCAGTGTTAAAATAACTGACATGTTAGCTACTTAAAACATTCTTTAGAGTCTACTTGCTGATTTTCTGCTGTTTTAAATATTTTTAGTATCTCAGTGCTATTTTTTAGTGGGATAAACATTCTCTAGTGGTTCCAGCTGAAACTAGGGTAGCTAGTAGCTGTACCATAGTCCAGATACAGACTTTCTGCATCTGGGTTTGTTTGTAGTAGCTGTTTGTTCTGAACATGTTTTCTAGGCCACCTTGAAGTGGAAGGAGTCTTTTGGCACTCTAGTGAGAGGATTGTGCTGATGGGAACCTGTCTGGTGAGGGGTGGTTGGTCTAGAGCTTGGAATAAGCATCCTCATTGGTCCTGTCGAACCTTTTTAAAGTATTCTTTCAAGTTTTTAGCTTCTTGTATTTAAACCCTGCATTTGAGCAGGTTTATTCTTGTTTGTGTGTCATTAAGCACTGTACACAGCCACCCAATTGTGAGCCAAAGACAGACAGATTAATTCAACAGTTTTTCCCTTGGATAGAGCTGTAGCACAGTAGTGTGGCCCTCATCCTTAGTACTTTCCCAGTCAAAGAAATACTGCTGGTAAGTTGAAACCTATTAAGCAAGCAACAAAAGAATAAATAAATAATAACCTAGGCCGAAATATCCATCAACTGAGCTCCTCTTTGATAGATCCCAAAAAGCCTCCTTTAGTGATAACAGTCTTCAACCCAGCAATATGGACATTTGGACCACCCTTCTTTCTCATGCTAACCTTGTTGACATGGGTCTCTTGAGGCAGTGTAGTAATTGCTTCATGTAACCTGACAACCCTCTACTAGTAACTTACTCTAGTACAGAGTGTGAAGGATGTATCTACACCAAGAATCTTGAATCCATTTTCTCTCACACTCAAACCAGTAACACTGAAGAGGTTGTCAACCCACCCACCACTACACATGCACATAGTACCACTACTCATACACAGAGTATGTATCAAACACAAAAATCAACATACATGGAGGTTCTCTCAAAAAAACTACTGAGACACCAGAGACCTCCAAAACACTCTAGGCATTAGACTGCTGCCAAAAGCTCTTGCCTACTCCATAGTGCCTTTTTTAGGCAAGGTCTCGAAAACAAACTTACCGATGTGAAATTTGATAGTCATAACAAAATAAGGGTCATGCTGCTAAACGCTAGGATCTTAAAACAAAAACTGCACACCCTGGAAGCACTTCTATCATGGGAAGATGTAGATGTCTGTGCAGTCACAGAAACCTGGTTCAAGGTCTCAGAGAATACCCCGAGCATGCAAGTCTACAATGCCTTCCAAACCTTCAGTCTGCAAAACGATCATGTGAGAACCAAAGGAGGTGGTATTTCTATTTATATTAGAGACATACCTCTCCACTGTACAGATTTTCACAGAATGTCCAGATTTTTGCTTCATAGACTGAAGTTACGAAATAATGACAGACATTTGAGTCTCGGACCTCATACTCTTCAAAAAATTCATGCTAATCCAAAACTTGTTGTTCTATCATCTTCCTAAGTTTGTAAGAGCAATATATAAAATCTGTCCCTATTTTTGGGCCTTTGTCCCACTTTTATTTATGACTTTGTCTAGATTTCTTGCTGTAAGAGGTTGAGAGGTATGATTAGAGATAAATTCACCTCCCGTCTAGTTAGACTGGACAGCTCCATGGAGTTACTCCATGTTCAGGTTGCGGTGGATAAGACCATGATTCAAGTCATAGCCAGTTATAGATCTCCATCCATGGGCCATGACATGCACAAAGCCTTCCTAATCAAACTGGAGACAAGCCAAATATTACTGAACACTGGTTATGGGGAATGTTCATTATCCCACCATCACCTGGGAACCCTACACTAGCCCTAACTCGCTAGCACAAACGTTCCTCGACTTTATTAACTCAAATGCCATGGAACAAATTGTTCATAGAGCAAGAAGAAGAACAAATATACTAGAACTGGCCCTTACTAACATGTCAAACAGATGCACTACTGCAGCTGTCAAACCCTCATTAGTTAAACCTGACCACAAATTAGTCACCTTTGAGCTGCCACTAACACCAGAACTCACAATGGGCAGAATCAGACTAAACAAATTCACCAAGGAAACTATACCCTCCTAAGTGAAGGTTTAAATGCATTTCGAGCCGCACCCCCAGCTGGATTTGGTAACTACTGTCCAACGCTTACACTACTACCATTTACAATCACTTGCATAAGTGTATAGACTCAGCTGTACCAGAAAGAATCAAAGCCAGAGCCCCAAATAATAACAAGCCTCCATGGTGGACATGCAGCATCAATAGACTTTACAATAAATGCAAAAGGTTGCTGTCCAAGAAAACAACGGTGAGACCCAGATAATGGAAAAAAACCCTCCTCAGCTAAGGATAACCATAAGGCCTTCTACAGCTATGCACATAGTCTAAAAGATAGGGTCCAAGCATGTGCAGAACTAGTGACCAATGGTATCACACACATACACCCCAAAGAGATAGCAATCCTGCTAGCGGATTGGTTTTGCAAAAATTTCACCCCTTATCCACTCCAAGCCTATCACAAACCTTCCTACAAACTCCCTCCCACCCCACATATCTGAAGAACAGGTGATCAAAGTCTTGTCCAAGGCAAAAACTACACCCTCTATGGGATCAGACGGCATCCCAGGCTTTCTTCTTAACAAGCTAAAACAAGAACTAGCATCACCATTAAGAACCCTTTTCAATCATAGTCTAACCACAGGCTTCAATCCTCCAGAATGGAGAACAGCAACAGTTATTCCCCTCCACAAAGGCAGCCTAGCAGCAGACCTGGGGAATTACTGACCTATAAGCCTGACCAGTCTCATCTGTAAGGCCATGGAATGGATCATTATTGATTCATAAATAAAGACATAGGCAACCGCCAAACCCTGGATCTTACCCAAATCAGCTTTATTAAGGGCAGATTCTACCTGTTCAATTTGGTAGATTTTTTCAAAATGTCACCGGGGCCATCAACGAGGGCAAATATGTACACACAGAATACCTTGTTTTGACAAAGGTAATCCCACATTAAGGCATTACAGATAAACTTAGGAAACTGAATGTAAACCTCTTCTTTGTAAGATGAGTTGCCAATGGCTCAGAAAACAGACACACTATCAAAGTGGGTGTTTCCACATCAACCAGCAGACCTGCTACCAGTGGGGTGCCACAGGGGTGAGTGCTGGTCACTCTATTATTTGGTATATACTTCTCAGGAGTTCAGGTCAAAACTAAAGGGTTGTGGCCAACCAAGTTCACAGATGACTGCAAACTGGGTGCAATTATTGAATCTGCAAATGATGTCAGTATACTCCAGGTGGGTATTATGTAAACCAACAACTGATGTCTTAATCACGGTCTCAGCCTGAATGAAATTAAATGCATTATCATTCCCTTCAGCATATACGATGTCTCTGTAAACTATCAAATCAACAGCAATACCCTAATTACCCACAAAGTGGTAAGGGACCTGGGATCACAAGTTAACTGCAACCTTAACTTCGACCACCATGTGTCTACTGTAGTAAAGAAAGCTTGCTAGGTAGTGTACTTTATTACTAAAGGCATCACCTTGAGAGCAAAAAAGATTACAGCCCCTCTGTACTCGGCACTAATCCTGTCCATAATTCAGTATAACGCCCTGTTCAGCATGTACCATACAAAGCACCTGCAGCAATTGGAGAGATGTCAGAGGTTTCTAACTAAGAAGATGAAGGGACTCCAACATGTGCCATATGCAGACCAACTAAAGCCATTGTCACTATACTCTGTATTCTATAGACTTCTTAGAGGAGACTTATACCTGGCTAACAGAGCAATCTCAGACCCAAACCTAATGAACTTGCTGTATATCTGTAAATCAAATAGGATTAAGGCTCCAAGTTTTAGGGACCTAAACATGGCCTGCTACTTAAATAGGACATGCTGGAGGGACATATTTATCTCCCAGTGGCTGCTGCATCTTTGGAATAGGCTACCTATTCATGTGAAACAGAACACCTCTATGACGATGTTGAAGAGGAACCTGGACGAGTGGATTTGGCACTGTAAATTCTTACCAGGAATAGTGCCCACAGCCCTCCTGGACATGGGCAGCCATTACTAAATGCAGTCTTGGGTATTAACTAACATTTCTATGGTATTGCCTTGTAGTGAATTGGTTATGCTTGAATTGACCTCCGAGTGGATAGCCTAGTAATCTCCTATGATCTGTTTTAGTATGTAACTTTTAATAAATAAGATATCAGCGATGCAGACCATACTGAGTATTGTACTGCAGCCATAGACAAGCTAGATAACCTAAAACCTAATAGTATGTTATATGCTGCGTTACTATGCAGAATAGTTCCTGAGCAACCTCTTAGAATCTGAGAAAAACTTTTCATAGCAATGCATTTTTCAGTGAAGCTAAAGATACATATACACATACATTTGTAAGAAATGAAGTTAGGTATGCAGGTATTACGTCCAGTGTTTCTGTAACTGAGAATTGGCATAAAGGTTAAGGTGTTTATTTCACAGACACAAAGTGCATGGTTTGATTCTTACATATGGGTTGGGAAATTTGACTAGGCTTAAAATGGCCCACATGAGGAGATAGCCAAACAGTAAACTATGAACCTATGTAGTACATACATATTGTTAAACAGTTACTAAAATATTGATTTATTCTTGAAAAATATCTAGTGAAAATACTTACAATCATATAATTGTTTTTCCTTAAAAAAGTTAACACATTGAGGCTGTTTTATACCATGGTAATGTCAATAAATACATATTTATAAAAGCCTGGGCTTAAAGTTCTATATTGTGTACTTCAGTTTAACCTCACTTACTTCTAGATTAAAATGCATAGTTGCTTAAGAACACAAAACTCTAATGTGGAAAGTTTAATGTTATCATTTACTAATATGTTGAGCAAAATAGCATAATGGTAGGATATCTTCCTCACAGATCCAGAGGCCAGGTTAATTTCTGGCATAATTGCTTCCAGATTGGACTTTGCTTGTATTTTCCATCTTTCCATATGTTTCCTTACAACACTCAAAAATGTTAGGTAGACTATTTTACATTAGGCCACAAGCTGTGTCTGTACTAGTGATGCCCTTTGAAGAATTGGTACACCATTCAGGTTGCATCTTGCTATTTGCCCATTCTTTCTAGAAGTGGATGTAGTTATGTAGAAATATAGAACTTGGTTAGATGTTTGCACAAAATGGAAGGAAAGATACATGTCATCTTGTTAGGACCTTCATCACATTCCTTGTTTGTTCAGTGTGCACCTAAAGAAATAACATTTTCAGGCCTATATTAGTACATTAGAATTTTTTAGAATAAAGTTAATGTGGTCCCTGTTTATTTTTACCTCCACTGAAACTGCCCCACTGTCTTTACCAATGTGGATCATTGATGCTCTCTGAGACAAGAGACAAGCATTCAAAATGAACATTTTGATATAGCTTTAAGTATTGGATTTCTAAACTGATAAGCCCTACATTCCATTCCATTCCTTTTCAGACAGGTGAGTCTTTAGAAAGAAAATGCTTAACTTCTGACTATAACAGACATTGTCAGAGAAAGCTCCACTCTCTTCATAAACATATTTACGATTATTAAGGGTATTATAAAATGGTGTTATGATGTAGTGTCCTTAAACTAGAAAGTCTCATACTTACAGATGAATTATCAGACTTGTGAGGAAACTATCATGATACTAACCAAGGTATTACCCACTATTATAAGAAGGCTTTAATGCTGATAATTAATGCATTACCCAATGGGATCAGACATGAATCCTGTTTACTAAGGGAACAACCAATAGGATCATCTGATATTAATGATTATTACTAAGGAACTACCCAATGTGATCGTTGAACTTGACAGTTGTAAGCTATGCACTGCAGTGGTGTGACCAGTAACAACTGTGCAATGGAATGTATCACTAAAGTGCTGACCTCAGTGAATGGGAAAGATACTGTATTATACAGCTTTATTTCTATGTTAGTTTGTAAACTCCAGTTTCACTATCTTACAGACATTAAGGGCTTACATGGTTGCTTTAACTTGGGTCTGTTTTTCTTATTGTTTATTTGTTCATTTAATTGCTTTTGTTAACTGGGAAAGTCCAACAGTATACAATCCCCATTTTCAGTGGAGAGTGGAGACCCGGTGAGAAAAATCTACAAGAAATAGTAGATATACAATATAACAAAATTTAGCCAAGGTCTAAAGAAATATATGCAAAAATACTTTAATTCATTAATATGGAATAAACAGGAAATATCACTCGAAGATATAAAGTGTATTAAGTTCTAAGAAGTGGCTTTGCTGAGTATTACAAAACATTACTGAAGAAGGAAAGTTTTCATATAGGTTCATAAGTAAATAATTATATGCTAGGCTAATGAGCATGAGGGCCTTTATACACGTAGCCATGGAATCCAACCCACTTGTGTCGCTGTCTGTTATGGGTGTTTATTGGGAGAGGGTATGTTAGTCAGAAAGTTTCTAGAGGTCATGTGTGGAGTGTGTTAGTTTGGGCATTAATGTCTGCCTCTGTCTATCAGTGATATGGGGGCCAGACCAGATTCAATTATTTCCCATCCATTGGTCATTGTCTTCATCTGGATCTCTGATGTCTTCTTATGTTGCTGTATAATGCTACTTAGATGCCCAGGGCCTGGGATCTACCACCCCATATCTTTATGAATTCCAGCCTCAGTGTTATTGGCTTGTACCTTTAATATATCAGTTGACATTCTACAGTATAGAATTTTCTCTAATGTTAGATTCAAGTAATAACATCACCTTTCACCTTATGCTTCAATAGCTGTATCACTATATAAGTTGAACTTTATTGTTTGACTGTTCTCAAATAATTCACAATTTCCTGCTCAGTCTTTTAAGATAATGTGATCTAAAGTGGGAGGTCAACTTTCTTCAACTGTAGCACATTTGAATTTAAATATCTCTGTTTGCACATTCTTTCTTATCTAAGGGTAACTCCCTAACATAGCTTTAAATCATTTAAATGTATCTCCTGGATCTGCTATGGTGTTGTATGTCTGCAAAATTGCACTGCTTGAGGTGAGTGAAAAGTACTGCTTTCAGTCTTTCATCAGACTATGGTACAGTATCTGTATCAGTATCAACTCTCTTTTTCCAAATTTGTTCTTGGGGTCAGGGTGTTACATCAACAGTGATTATATCCTGGAGACATTCCTCACGCAACTTTGTGGCCGATCCTGGCTATGCATCTTTTCCACTGTGGTCATAATGTTGTGTATCACATTCACGGTCAAACACTAGCAGGCTGGAGATATGCTAAGACATTTTACTTTCAGATAATTTTATTTTATATTGATTGCCCTAATTTTACTTGGTGTACTGTCAAATCTTTGTGCTTTCACTTTGCTCATAGTAAATTTTCTTATTTACTTCTTAAATTAAACTTGAAAGTTCCTTAACTGAAATACTTCTCCTTTTTATCCATTTCCTGTTCTAATGTCCTTGAGAAACTTAAGAGGCCTGATGTTAAAAATAAGAAACCAGACTCTTTTCTTTTGTTTATACATACTAAAACTTAATAAAACAATTTTACCCATCACAACTTTTCTTCTTCATACTGTTGCCAGTTTAGTTGTTACTATGTATCAGGCATAGCAAAATTACTGTTCTGCAGTTTGACAAAGTAGACTGCATGTCCCATTCACCCATAAGCACTAGAAATCAATAAATTCAGTCAGTGAAACAGACAAGAAATGACTTCCAGAGGTAGTAAGGCATCATCAAGTGATAACATGAACCACTTCATCAAATGTGATAGGGAAGAAGATGCTGCCAAAACAATGGAATTGAGCCTCCGAGTAAGCACTTACTCCAAAGAAGCCGGAATCTTCCATTCTTTGTAAAAGGCATTTGTTAAACCTTTCACTTACTAATGTTTACCTTTGTTGTAATCAGGTACTGAGACTTTAAAAGGATATGTATTTAGTAGATGGATGCCAGAAGAGGAAACATTTGTTTTCCTAAATTTATACAGCACACATAAAACAGAAATGTGCAGACTGATGAAAATTTGTTAGAGATTGCGATACGTTTATGCATATTGCAAGCTAGAAAAGTAGAGTTGCACCAAACGAACCAGGTGAGACTAAATGGTGAGAAAGAACATAACAAGATTATATGCTGTGAAAAACATTCCTAAGTGGCATGAGAATGAACACATTTACAGATATGAAAGTGAAAAGGCAGAATCTATATCAGCTAGTTGTAGTCTGTCAGTCTGTCACTCTGTCAGGTTTGAGAAAACATGAGATAGGTATGAATGCCCTGATAGTGAAAAAGGAGTGGAAAAGTGTTTGCATTCATGGTGGGCATGATACAGGCCAGTAGTTTGTCTGAATTCCTGACACTGGCATCATTTATTTGCTTGAGATATTAGTTACTGTACAGTGAGATGAAAAGATAATGCCAGCCTGATGACCCTATCAAATTGTAATCCTTAGACATTGCAGTTCATTTTTTTGTCTTTTTGTTTGCTTTTTTCCATAGTTATAACCGACAGACTTTTGTAGACCAATGTTCTCTGCACATGGCATGGCATCCTCTCACACTATTTTACTGTGCAATGTGATAGCTAATGAGAGATGGAGATACAACCAAAATCTAGGTGGAAATTTGGGGGCCAAAGAGTTTTGGATATTTATGTAGAAGTTTTGGGTGATGGTCCATACAGTTATCATCAAAGTATGTAAGAAAGCTATTCATCACGGATGGCATTTTCTGTAAGTAAATGGTGGTAGGTGAGGTAGAGCTAGAACCTCTTTCATTTCAAATTGAAAATCAGAATACATAACATAGTCTGGCTGTGTTCCCAGCATTTTAGTGAACATCACAAAATTTGCCCCAGGTGAAAGAAATACTTGTGGAAACTAGCAGCCGGAAAAGGGTTGGCAATAGTCTGTCATGGAAACTAGCATCCAGAAAAGGAATGGCAGTGGTCTTTCCTGCTAACTCTGTCATAATCTTTATTTGGCAGAAGATGTTTTCCTATGCTGATAGCAATTTTAATGATATTATGGTTAACAGCAGTGGACCATATCAGACATTATCTCTGCCTCTCATTCTGAGATCATGGATATATATGTGGAAAATGTCCCATTGGCGAGCCTCACATGGCTATCTGACAGACTGTTCATTTTGTCAATAGTTGTCATTTGTCAAAAGTGCTATTTATTTATTTATTTACTTACATTTGTTTACCGGGATGGTCCACTGGGCCAAAAAGTGCCCATTTTCAGTGGAGGCCCGGGGATAAAAGCTCCACATACAAAAGCAATTTAAATACAATCACATTTTCTACATACATAGAGAGATAACAGCTTAAAAAAACAGATATACAATCTTATCATAGATTTCTAGCTAGAATAACAAAGGCAGTATACATTATGTACAAAATATACAAAGTACAATATATCATCTGCTTTGGATACTGTAGAGTGAAGTTAGCAAGAGATAGTTGCATAACTGTTAAGCAGAGGGGAGAAAAAGGTTAGTGAGTTCAGGTGGGGGAAGATGCTCTGTAGTCGTAGCCACATGTACATTGCCATAGGGCTAAGAGAAGCTGTTTTAGAGACTTTTTGAAGGATATGTGATTGGAAATAATTCTGATAGAGCTGGGTAGGGAATTCCAAGTTTTAGCAATGGTACATGAGTAGAGAGATTAACCAACTGCAAGACTGGGTATTTGCACTTTTAGAAGGAATTGATTTTCAGATCTGAGTTGTCAGGAGGGCTTATGTAGAGTAAACAGGGAGGTGAGGGATGGACATTTGGAAGGTTTAGTAATGATACTGTGAGCTGTGTTTAAATGCAAGTAGGTTAGGTGATGGGGAAGTTCGAGCCATTTTAGTTTGCATAGGGAGATGAAGTGATGGGAGGAGTAAGTTTCGTTGGTAGCGAACCTGGCAACCTTGTTATAACAGGACTTGGTCTTGGATTTTAAGGAGCTTTGAATGTTAGTGAACAAATGGGAACTGTATAAAACTGAAGGAAGCAAACAGAATAGTTTAAGGGTTTGTCTAGCGGTGGGTGTGAGGTACAATTTATGCTTATAGAGGGTGCCTAGTTTCTGATTTTTTTTGATGCAGTTTTGGATGTGTAGATTGTAGGTTAAGTGTCCGTTTATTATAACTCCTAGAACTTTACGTTGTGATACTGCTCTAATGTATCTTTCTCTATTTTGCAGTGCTGCACAACAAAACTACCTTCCTGCAGAGATGCATCCTGAACAAGTATGGAAAAGTGAAAACTATTGCACCTAGGGTTACCACCTGTCCCACTTTGAGAGGGACAGTCCCTCTTTGGGCAGTTGTGTCCTGACAAAAGATATTAAAAAGGGCAAATGTCCTGAGATTGTAGGACATAATTATGTCCCATATTATATGTAATAGTGGCATAAAATAGTTATTTCTGTATCTAAAATACCTAAATGTTACAAGAAACATAATAAGCAACTAAACTGCTACAAGAATAAGCTTTTATTTAGGAAAAAAAGTTAAGTTCTATCCTTTGTACTGACCGTGGGTATGTGTCGGCCTGTAAAATCTGATGTGTGTCCCGAAAATGTCCCACTTTGGCCATTTGAAAAGATGGCAACCCTAATTGCACTCACTGCCTGGCTCTCCCAAAACCATTTAGTGATCTGCTAAAATATGTGTTTACCTAACTAATGCAAGGTACAGGGTTTGATTCTCACCTTTGAAATGGAAATTGTTTAGGCTTAAAATAGCCCACAAGGACACCTTGTCAAGTACTTACCTATGAACCTATTATGATTACAAATCCTTTACTATGGGACGTATGTGTTTCTGGATGCATATCCAGTGGATGTGGTCCTTAGGCATTACTTATCTGGAACATCCTTAATGTTTTGCAGCATTGCATATGCATACAGTATTGCCATCAATAAGGTTTGTGGCTTACTTCTTTCATGCAACAGCAGTGTGATTAGTGTATAAATGCAGATTCAAAAAAATATTTATTTATCTCCTTTAAGCTTCAGAAAGCTAAAATGGACTTGTGTATATTTTGTCCAAGTAAGAAGGACTAGTATCATGCATACTGTCTTTATGGCTTTAGTCCATTTCAGCACTCCATCCAAAATAATACTTTCACTGAGGAACACAGTATATAAATGCCATTTTAATTTGGCTTTTATTTAATTAAATTATGGTCTCCAGATCCTTGTAACCTAACATCATTTTCTTAGTTGTAATGTTTAAACCAAGCTATATGAATGTGCAGTGGTCGCTCTGTCTATGGCATTCTGCAGTGCTCAGTTCTCATTTGCTTTTGTCTTCTGAGAACCATAAACATGCTTATAGAAATAGTGTATCAAGATAAGGGATGTTGAGGTAATATAAAAAAGCATCTATCTGGGATTTCTTTAACAGGCCGATTACTTAGACATTCGATTCTTAATACAGTATTCACTGTGTTAGTTTATGTCTCTAAATGTCAGAGTAATCTGAGTTCCAGCAATAACTTTGTAAAACTCCTCAGCTTTATCAACAGCACAGCCCAAACGATACATATTCAAACATATAATACTTGACCTACCCTATTGTTCTGGATTTGGTTTCCTTTTTCAAGGCCGTCAGGTCTCATATAGCATGTAACAGTAAAAAGACTGCCAGTTTGCACTGTTTAAAATCATGACAATTGTTGCTAACTCAGCATTATGGAAGATTTAACATCTTGATGGTTTAGGTGTTTCTCTGACAATTTTGGTTCTCAAGTGCTTAAAAAGACATTAGACACAGGCATGATTCATATTTCTTGCTGAAAATAGAGAAAACAGTTTACCTTAGCAAAGTTGCAGAAACTAGTCTGTTGCAACAGCTACTACAAGCTAAAAAGATACCATGGAAAATGTTTGCATGGTTTAAACATAAAATGAGAATATTGAGTCTCAGGCTGCTAACGTAATCTGGGTACGTGCAATTTGTTAAGGGCTCAGTACTGTCATCAGACTGTGGATTGTTCCGAATATTTAAAATATTCAGTAATTATTCAAGACAATTTATATTTCATCAGTACTAGAAAACAAATGCATGCTGTAGGTTGAAAAAAAGAAAACAATCATAGACCACCTTTGCTATAAAAGAATTATGAGCCCAGTACATTTTTTTACTATTTTATTTAATTGATTCATGGGAGGATTGGGTCTATATGACACTATCGAATGGACTAAATAGCAAATGCTATTTAATTGATCTGATACTGTCGAAATGGCAAAATATCGAAGTCACGGAACATCACATTTTCTTCCCAGGGAAAACATTCAGTGGGCCATCTTCGGGACTTTGCCATTTCCTCCACTATGGTGCGATCTCAGAGTTGGTATATTTAAGTTGGGGGGGTGTGGGTGGGCACAGCCACCCACATGGGGGTATGTGAGGGGCGAAGCCCCCCACTTAAATTAAGTTTATTTTTTTATGTTTATGTTTTTATGTTTGTTCGATATACTGTTGTTTTGATATTATTGGTACGATGAAATAGCGTTCGCTGTTTACATCATATGATAATATGATATAGATGCAGGAGGATTAGATGCATCCATCCATTTTTCCATGAAAAACACTACTTAAAAATGACTTACATTATATCATCCAAGCAAATTGCTTGCTAAATTACAGTTCCTTGTTCTTGTTTTTTTTATTTCAGTTCTTTTACTTTACTTTTCCTGTCAGCGACCACTCTGCAGCAGACAGAACATATGCAGTACTTCTAACCATGACAATTGTACACTTTTGAAGTATTTACTATTGTAGAATTACTTAGCCTTATGTTACACAAGACACAGTTGGAAGGCAGATAGAATGTATCCTCTCTCTGACAAATACCCCACCCTGATGAATGGTAGCCCAGGTGGATGAAACAATTCCAGTGGTACTTATCAAGAAGAATTTCCTGGTGGTCCAGCTAAAGTTCTCTTACTCAGCAGCAATACTATCCCAGGTTCTTGGGTTCATATCTTTGCAGGTGGAAACTAGGCAGTGAATCTGCAGACCCATATATAGCCTAGTCTGAACATCAAAAAAATCAGGGCTTCCATCCTTTCTCTAGGAGCAAATCAAAGGACAGGCCCAGTAGAATGTAATGGTTATTGCGGTGTCGACTTTGATCATAAATTTATCAAGGATAGTACTTTGATTAATGTCTACAGGTGAATTCATCCAGAGGTGATGCATGCACTGGAATACATATTTGTTGCATGAGTGAGTTTTAGTAATTTGTTAGTGTAGATGATGCATGTGAAGACCAATTTATTTTAAGAAAAGATAAATAAGGCCATGGAAAATGTAGTATTTAATGGCAAAAATGGCTAAATAAAGTTCACTACAGATGAGTCTATAAGATACAGAAAATATAGAAAATGTATCTGATCATCTAGATTAGAGATGGACATAAGGCCTGTAATTTTCTGATTAGTAAGCTTTGTAGTGTCATTAACTGTTTTATTAGTGCATACTAAAGGAGGCAGCATATTCAATGAAAGAGCAGAGCAATTATTAATTAGATGAGATAGAAGGAGTCTTAACAACAATGGAGTGGAGGCATGATGGTCAAAAGGGTAGAGAGCCATTCATAGGGGTACCTAGATCTCTGATGATGGCTCCTGATTTTATGGTTGTCCTATCTATGTGATATGATTAAAATGTGTTTGTTTTACCAAAGTGACTATACTACATTATTTTGCATTTAGTGTGAGGTCAATGCCATTTCTCAACTTAATTACATATCCCAGCCCTACCTGGACTATTAGCATGTCTGTGAGTATGTGAAAAACAATCCCTAGTTTGCAACTCTCTTGGTTTTAGGCTCCTGCTCAACTGTCAATACTTGCAATAATGAGTCCTAGAAGGATGAAAAAAAAGTCTGAATTCACATTAGAACACCAAATATTGAATATCAGTTTTCTCATTTAAAGTTGATTTTTGAATGGGGGTAACCCCTCTCCGCACACCTGCATGCAGGAACAAACCCTGCACACCTCATCAGCATACATATAGCAACTCCGTTATAAACATACCTCAGAGAAGAAGGAACATTCCAAGGAACAACATTTTTGGACACCTACATTTTTGGTCATTTAGTTGCACTTTTCCAGGAATTGTACTAAACAGTCTTGGATTTTCAAACATTTACCCAAATTTTGTTAAGAAGATCCTCAGAAATAGATACCAAGTAGTCGAGGACCCAGAACAGAGTCTTGGTGGGTTCCACTTGAAACATTTTACTTTTACTTTCAGAAAAATCTGAAACCTAACAAGATGGGATTATTTTAACCAGTTTGTTGTCCATCTAATTACATATTTATTTATGTTCAGACTAATGAGTTTCTTTGTTCAGGCTAATGAGATGTTAAGGATAGTTGCATGAGAGCTGTTATCAAATGTCTTAGCCAGGTCAAATGTGTTGGTATACTTCATAACCACAATATTTTGCTTTGCTTACTTTTTCAAAAAAGTTTTTGAGGTTAATAAAGCAGGACATACTCTTGAAAAAGCCAAATCCTTATGAGTGTAGGGCTATGATATTATCAACATCTAAATTAGTGATGTCAAAGATGACATATTCTATGGTCTTACAAATAAGAATAGTTAAATAGATGGGTCTATATTTATCAGGGTCTGTGCTTGATCTCCCTTCCTTGTATAGTGGCGTGATAATATCTCATTTCCAAGCTTCTGGGTCAAAACCTGCGAACAACTCATGTTAAACAGGTTGAATAAATGTTACGATAAACCAAACTCGGTACTAATAATTAAGTTGTTCAGTGCATTATCGAGACCCGTGTTTCATATATTCTTTGTTTTGGAGAAAAATACAAGGACTTATTTCATAATGATCTTGGGGGGTGGGGGGGGGGGTCAGAGTCTGAGGGATTACAGAGCAGCTTATGGTGATGGGTGATGTAGAGTTGTCATGTGATCTGTCAGTCAGTACATTAGTGATTTCCTTGGGGTCTGACTCGACCAAAGATGGATATCATGGACTGAAACTAAATGCCATAAAATGCATTATTCTATTCTTTGGGAAGTCATCCACACTAGAGAACTACCACACTGACAATATGCCGCTAAGAATTGACTCAGTTGTTCAGGATTTGGGAACTTATGTGGACAGTAACCTAACTGTTGAAAACCATGTGTCCATTATTGTAAGAACGTCCTTCTATATTGCACTGCTGATAAACAAAGGGATTGTGTCAAGATCTATGGATGTCGATGTCCCCCTTTACTCAGTCCTCATTAAGACAATCATTTATTATAATGACCCCTTTGGCACGTATATCTGTCCAGACACATGCAACAACTGAAATGCCCAGAGAGATAACTTAGTTAAAGGATACAAGGCCTAAACAGCATGTCATACACATACTGACTCAAGGCCATGTCACTGTACTTGGTATCCTACACACTACTAAAAGGTGACCTGTATCTGGTATAAAAGGAATCCTCCAAATAAGTACTGATAGATTTATTGCACATCAACAAGTCAAATTGCATCAGAAGAACTTGGTATAGGGATCTAAACCTCTTCTACAACATCAACTGAATGGTTTGAAGAGACATGTATATCTCTCAGAGGATAGCACTGCTCTCAAACAGACTCCGCATCTGCACAAAACAAAGTTCATTCTTGTTCATATTCAAGTGCAACTTGTTTCTATGAATGAAAAAGAGAAAATTTACCCCAGGACTGTCCCCTTTAACTACTAATGGATGGAGGCATTTCCTAAATCCTTCATCCTATGCATGGGTCCCCTCAAATTATCTGTGGTATCATCCTAGTTATTCTCATTAGGGGATAATATGTAATTATGAGACCCTGAGGACCACTTTTTAGTTGTATCCTTGTTATAGTAAAAAATAAAGCATTTGTGCACTTTATACAGATACAATAGTGTACAGAATGGAAATGAAGACTAGTAAATTGGCCTGCATTGCTGGCAATTTAGAGCAGAGTACTTTATAATGTTCACAAATTAACATACTAAAACAACACACATATATTGTCTGCTCAAACAAATGAAGTTCTGCAGAAGTGGATAGTACAAGAAGGATGGAGAGAGTAATATATGAAGTGGCAAAAAGATCTACATAACCTAATGGGCTGCTCAGTAGCAGTGAGATAATAAAATGACATACACTAGCCCAACTAAAGGAATGTATAGGTTAGGGTACTACTGAGTAACTATAAAACAGAATTCTCAATGTGTGAGGGTTCCAACCTGCCTCTTTGAGTGCTAGGCATTGGGGATACTTAATAACTGGACATTCAATAAAGTCACAAGTTCTGTTTTTTGCACTATGTAATTTTTGCTGTTTCACTGTAGAAATAAAGCCTAAGAAGGCCAGAAAATATTCAATAATGGAGTGGAAAAATTTTTTTTTGTCAATTATAATCCTACCTTGCTTTGTCAAAAGGTAAGGAATGCAGCATTGTAGATACTTTGCTTATGCTGTTGCAGAAATATAAGTTTCACATGTTTTGAGTATGCTGCTAATCAGATCACATGCCCCTTTAAAACGCAGCATACTTCGTTCTAAATGCATATTTTCTGTGCTCTTTATAATTGTTATGATTTCTTCTTAAACATTGTTAGCTTTGTCACACTTCTCACTGCAAGAGTTAAACCATTCCATAACATAGGAATAGATAGCATTCTAAACATATCTATTTTTATTTTTTTTGTTAAATTCTGCACTATACAGTGGGCCCGTATACTTATTTTTGTAATACTGCATATCAAAGATATTCCAGGATCATTTCTTAATGATGTGCTTCATAGACCTTTAAAACACCAAGTTTAATGAGTTATGTAATGTTTCACTGGCTATGACTGTTATAAGTGATGTATAATGTTTGCAACTAAAATTATGTCAATATGGTTTGTGATGTATAATGTTTGCAACTAGAATTGTATCAGGATGGCTTGTTTTCATTTATATAAATGTAAGACAGTCTATGTCATATGTGATGATTTAATAAAGATGTTTCTTGTTTAAAAAAAAAAGTTTACCTTTAGGCATCTTTATGAAATACTGTTCAATTTTATTTCCTTTAGTCTGTTAAAATAATCCAAGTTCTTAACTCTTGTTATATTGCTACTGCTGTTTTTTTTTTTTTTTGTAAACATATATTAGATACCATCTAGTTGTCCCAAATCAATTTGTAACATGATACAAAAGAAAACATTGTATTTGAATGTAAATCTTACAATCATCTTGTATAACCTGATTATAACAATATAATCTCTAAAAGACATTCACTGGGATTCATGAAGATTGCGCCAGGTGCAGGCGTAGCTTCGGCATTCTAACACCAAATATGGCCGCTGAGCGATTCAGGTAGGAGCTGTTTCCATGTGCACTACCTGCATACGCTACGCCCACACAACTCCTGAGCCATGTATGCTAATTACCCCATGTGCAGCATTGTAGCATGCAAATGAAGGTATGTAATGATTCAGGAAGTGGTGCAGGCATAGTGTAAGCATGCAGAAATGTAAACCGTAGAAAACGGTTTACATTTTTGCAAACATAAAATCGGAGCCATTACAGGTGACCAAACACATGTCTTATAATGTTAATATATGACAGTGGCTAAATATATAGCCATTCGCATAAAAAAATGTACAAAATATAAAATTAACATTTAATATATATAGTTGCACTATCGCGACGTGGAAGCAAAGGGCAACGGTGCGCAAAGGGGATCGCAAGGAATATATAAAAATATAGAATAAAACCGCAATGAAACACATATCACGATTTCCCCATAATAGTCAATGGCAGGCATGCCACACCCTACTCATTGAGCAAGGGTTGCTAAGGGGCAGTGACAGTGTTATGCGCAGTAGCTAGGAATTAGTAGGCAATGCCATGCAAATGAGAGGAGTAATAGTGAATCACAGATTCCCCGCTGGTGTAAGGATGCACCTCACAGCGTAACGTTATAACACCAAGGTGAGCCCTTGAGATAAAGATGACATCAAGAGAGGGGTGTGTCACCATTGCTGTAAGCACATTGGAGCATTGCTAAATTGGTCTGCCCCTAGCTAGGCAAAAGCGCAGGAAAGGGGTGTGTTGAATCACCCATAGCTATGCTTAGCTGAGAGTACACAAGGTAACCGAGTATGCATGTGAACGGAGATGAAAACGAGCATAAACCCAGTAAATGGGTATGTGCATCGTGCGCTGCAGCCAAAACAGGAAGGATATAGGAAAGAAATAAGGAAATGCTGCAGCAGTGAAATTGGAGTACAAATGACTAATTAACACCTAGGAGCCTGCAGTGGGCCATTGACAACAGCTAACAAGGCTGCAAGCAGCTACCTGCAGAACAGGGTAGGGGAGGGGCTATACTGCAAAGAAAACAGCAAAGTGTCAAAGTAGAACAAAGGCGATATGCAGTATATCAGCTACAAGGCACATTTTGCCATGACTGGGTAGGGAAAGTACAGAACAAGAAAGACGGCAGGTGGATGCATGCCTGATAATGGGATGGGATCCAGGTCTAAAAGTGAATTAAAGGGCAACAGATTAATCAAGGCAGGCAAGTAGATCTCCACAGTAAAGGCCCCACTCTTGCAATACTCATTGCAAAACCCATAATTAAGACATGCGGCAGCTGGAATAGTTCATACACACCCACTTACATCAGCAGCATCCATAGCACAATACTATAAAGTGTGAAACCACCTGACACACATTTGTGTATTCCCATACACTCTGCACCAGTGGTGTATACAGACAGGGAACTTTTATTATGTACATGTTAGGGGCTGCCATTGCTTTGATCCACCAGCATGTGTTGGAGACTGAAGGTGGTGTGGAGGATGATGCGCACGACCACCGCAGGCACCAGAGGAGGAGGAGAGTATTCAGACCCAGGCTAACCTACCAGGGGCTACATGATCTGGAGATAATGGAGCATTACAGGGTGGACAGGGACACCCTACAGCAACTTGTAGAGCTGTGCCGGACACACCCCAAAGCCAGAACAAACAGAGGGGAACTCATCCCAGTGGATACGAAGGTATGTGTAAGCCTGAGAATACTAGCTACAGGTATCTTTCAAAGACCAACTGAGGATATCATGGGTATATCACAGGCATCAGCATACAGGGTACTACACCAGTTCCTGGATGCCATGTTACCACATGCTAATGAGCGCATATACTTCCCCCGAATGCAGGAGGAGTTGGCCAGAAATATGCATCTCTTTCACCGTGTGGCAGAATACCTGGAGGTACTGAGTGCAATAGACTGCATGCACATACACATCAAGTCACCACCCGGTGAGCAGGGAAGGCACTACATAAACCGCAAGGGATACCCCTGCATCAACTGCCAGGTCATGTGCAATGCCCAGGGCATTATCATGGATGTGTGTGCTGGCAGCCCTGGAAGCTATCACAACTCCCACATCTGGCAGGCCTCACAGCTGTATCGGTTATTTGCCAGGGGGGACATCCCAAATGGCCACCTGGAGGGGAATGCTGGCTATGCACTGGAACCATGGATGATGACTCCCATCAGAAATGCACACACACCCATGAAGAAACGCCATAATGAGGCACACGCACAAACCAGAATCATCGTAGAGCATGTGTTTGGGATGCTGAAATCATGGTTCCACCTGCACACACAGTAAAAATGGATGGCACACACACAAGACTACCTGTAAATGTCATGTATAGGCAGTCTACTGTGTCCATCCAACATAGGCAGCCCCCAACTATTGCACACACAGCAGCCATTGGCACAAGATAAGTGAACACCTGAACAGTAATTTAAGCTATTAGCATATACAGATACTGTATGTATAGATTCATAGGTAGGTACTTGGCCAACTGCCAGAGGCCATTCATAAGGCCAGCCAAAATGTGTCAGCTTTTGCCACCCCATTGATTCATTAACCATCCCTCTATGGATCAGAGCCAATGGTGGGATCCCTGGGGTGCATGTACTGTTCCCCATCCACCCTTCAAGATTTCTTTTGCAAAGTGTTAGTGAAGGGCTCTGTATAATGTAGTTAGGGATGTTGTTCCAAAGTATGGGGAGTGTCTGACAGGAAGCTGTCCCTCCAGCATCTCCCAGTTATTGTTGTGGCAAGATCAGCTCACTACAGTGTGTGGCTCACCGTGACATGGATTCCCATAGTGGAGCATATCCATCAAGCCTGAGTTCGACATGGCTGTGTTGGTCAGTGGAGATCATCTCTGTGTAAACGAGATGCCACTGAGTAAAGCAGGAGTTTATTCAGTCCGGCTGCATATGCCATATGTTGGAGGCCAGTATTCCCCTTGGTGAGGTACATTTGTGGACCCCCCAGCTGTTGGATGTGTCCTCTGAGGTATATCCCACATGGGTTATTATACCCTATGATGGGACTGATGAGTGATGAGTAAAGGGGCATTATAACCCCAGTATGTCTAGATGGGAATCCTTTAGTAGTCAGATGGCCTACATAGAAGGGTATCCTAACTACTGTGGAGATATGATTGTCACAGGGGAGATCATGATCTACCTTAGTCCTCAGATACCCCATTACCTCGTCAGTATTAAAGTGGCTGCCGCTCATGTGTTAATATGTGGGTGCCAATTCCACAATGGAATGACCATGCAGTTAGTGGCACTTGGCTGGAGGCCATGTCATTGGCACCCTGTGACGTTCTCTGTGAGGCCTCCTGGGGGATGTTCGTGTCAGCTGGACTATCAGTCATGGCTTCCAGTTTGCAGTCATTGCCAACATGGTTTGCCGTAGTCCACCTGTATTTGCCTGTACATCTGGGACGTATATGCCAAACAGTAGGGCTCCCAGGACTGAGTCCTATGAGACACCAGCCGTGACTGTTCAAGAGTTGGACCTGGAGACTGCTAGTTGTACCATGTGGGTTCTGTGTGTAAGCTCGTTGGCAACCCAACTTGTGATGTATGAGTGAATGTACAGGCTGGTGTGTTTATCAATAATACCTGAGTGGGGCATGGTGTCAAAAGCCTTGGTGAGGTCCAGGTAGTATGTGTGAACTACCTCTCCTGTCATCTAATGTCTCGGTGACTGTATGTAAGACGCCAAACAGGTTCAGTAGGCGTAAACTGCACTCAACCAAGCTGACCTGGGTTGGGTCACATGTTAGAAGGTTACCAATGTCATTGTTAATGAGTGCCATGAGGATGCGAACCATACCATTGCAGACCAGGCTAGTCAGGCTTACGGGGTGGTAGTTATCATGGTCAGTTGTGATTTCTCCGTGATGGAGTGGAATAACCATTGCCATGCACCATTGTATGGGCATGTAGCTTGTGGAGAGGCTGAGGTAGGAATGCTTAATTAGGTGGGGGGCAGGTTGTCTTGTACAGTTTACAAGATGCAGACTCGGTCAACATCTGCCTCCATTGACGCTGTGTTCTGCTGTTAGAGAGGGCCATTTCCACCTGTGTGTCTCTGATGGTTGGTATACTGTACCTTTCGGGTAGTGTTTTGGGCTCTTTAGGGGGTGAAGTATGCACCGAATGTATCTGCAAGGATGATGGCGATATCAGTAGGGTCAGCATATTTTATGCTATATTTCACTGGCACAGTGCAAATCTTTGTGTCACCATGTAGATCCTTGACATAGCCAAAGAAGGCTTTTTGGTTATCTTTCGAATCCTTGCGTATTCACCTGCTGATGTTAGCCTTGGATGATGTCATGAGGGACCTACGTATCATACTAATAGTGGTCATGGATGTCTGCCCTTTGTGGAATTTGCTGTGTGTCTGGAACACTGTCTTACGTCTGTAGTATAGCCTGTTTATTGCAGAGGTCCACCAGACCGGTGTCCTTGTCTAGGAGGAGTTAGTCTTGGTTTACCAGTGATGGCACGATCCATACATCCATGTAGATGCTTATAAACTGCATTTGTAAATCTGTCTGTATCTTGAGCAGTGTTTACCCTTAGTGTGGGGGCTGTGAAACCCCCTACCCCTGTCACTAGTAGTGTAAATGTAGCTGCAGGAAAGTTATACACTGTGGTATCCGTGGGTGGGGGAGATGCTAGGGTGTGGAAACAGTGAATAGTTCATGGTCAGATCTAACCAGTGACCATTTAACTTCCACTGTGATGCACCTGTTGCCCATGTTGGTGGTGACCACATCTAGTAGTTTCCAGCCCACGTTAGGGAGGTTACCACCTGATACAGGGCATATGAGGTGATACATTCTAGGAAGCGCTAGTCCTGGAAGTGAGTACTGGAGTACGTTTCCCAGTTAATGGTATGGTAGTTGACATCAACCAATGCCAGGGTGTGTGTTAGGACTGTCATGTTCTCCACTGTCTCCAGGTAGGTGGAGTCAAGGTCCTGGGTCATGGAGGGTAATCTGTAGCAGGCCGCATTCCACATTGCAGTTGTGGCTGATGTTAGCTGTACATGGATGATCACAAACGTATCATGCTGCCCCACTAACCTGGAGGTGTAGGTATCCCTGATGAATATGGATACAGACACTCCATGTCTGTCAGTCCATGTTCTGTGGCTGAAATGTGTGGTATGGGCTGTAGTCTGGTAGTGCTGGTGTGCTCTCAGGAGCCTTAAGACAGATTTCAGTTAATGCACAGATGTTGATGTTGTCCATCCTGAGGACTGCTGTGAGTGCATGCATTTTGTGATCACAACCCCTGGTGTTGAGTAGCATAAACCTCATTGAATCTGCTATTGTGCTGTTTATGAAGCTGGTATTCACCTTTGAGACTCTCCTAAATAAGGCACCATGGGGGCGCCAATAGCCTAGCCCAGTATTCCAAAGCGTAAGGCTGACACATAGGCCGGTATGGTATCATTGCATGCATGTTCCCCATCTGTGCTTGTTTTTAATCTACCCTGTAGGTGACCTAGTGGTAAGCAATAGAAAGCCTTAAACTTATACAAATCTTCTAGCTTCCAAGATAGGCATTTGGAGTGACTAAGTATGAGTGTTCTTGCTGTACTCAACTGTTTCCTGTCTACATGGTGAGTTCACACTGTATATTATGATCTGAAGGTCTGTTTATTCAGATATTATGGCTGTGATAGCCTGCACATTAAGGGTTCACAGATAGCCTACTATCTATCTGCCCAAGGGCAATTAGAAGCATAGCAACAGTGTGTTGGGCTTTCCCGCACCATTGATGAAGTAACTGAGCCTCTGTCAAGCATAGCCAATGAAGCAATTCCAGGCAGAGTTGCTGGAAGCTGTTGAAGACTGCAGTTGTGGAGGGTGATAGGTGCACTTAGTGCTCTAAAGAGGGCATGTTAATGTGGCAATTCAACACTATTCAATTCCCCCAACAGGTCTTGCAGCTATCAAACTGGACAGCCTCCCCCACCCTCTAGCTGTATGGTTCTGGGACACATGATCCCAGGGGTGTATAGTCTGTTACCCATTCACACAATAAGGTTTCCCTTGAGGTGTGTCACTGAGGGGCTATGTCTAATGTAGGTAGGAGTGTAACGTATTGTCTCACAGTACATTTGTTATATGTTGTTATGTCAAGAGTACATGAAGCTCAGTGAGTTTGGGGGCTCCCGCCCTTTGCTTAGCCTAGCTTACACATAGAAATCATCTAAATAGGAAATAGGCGGAAGCAACGTTAATGTCAATAGTGTAATGGTTACAGCATCCACATAGTATCTGTGCATTCGAGGTTACAACCCCAATAAAGGCAGGGATGTTTATAATGTGCAAAAGTATACCTTAACCACAGCTTGCATATATAGGTAGTAATCGTCTGTATAATAAACATTCGAATCACCCATATAAACCCATGTGTGCAGGAGAATGCAGTCAACAGGGAATGTAATGTCATGTCAGCACATAGTGAGATGTTATGTCACTGAAAGGTATATAACCGGAGTAGTTAGCAGATGTGGCCGTGTTTGCGTGCACAGGTTATACGTTATAACGTTTGTTTAACTGTGTTTAACCGCTGCTATAATGTCACACAAACACTTTTAAACATGCTTACAACTGCTTAAATGAGCCTTATTCTGCAGGAAAAACATTTGTAAAGCATTGCAGGTGTCGAACCCTGGACCACGCACGCTATAGTCATGGGCCATACCACTAAGCCATCCGAGGTGTACACATGTTTCATGGTCCTGAGACTACACCTTATACCACATGCATTTCAATGTAATGATCACAAATGGGACAGTGGCTTGATGTACATATGTGAACCAACACATTCCAGTCTACAGATGTATTACTGTTACAAACTAATACGAAATATATATATATATATATATATATATATATATACATATATAGATATGTCTATATCTATATATATGTCAGTGATGTGTGCACACACACACACACACACATATATATATATATATATATATATATATATATATATATATATATATATATATTATACAGTTACATCAATAGCCATATATGTAAGCATCTATGAACACACTTCGTGACACAGAAGCACTCCAAAGGAATTGGAGTGTACACAAAATACATGCAGCTCTGGTATTATAACAATTAATATTAACCTAATTCACCATAGAAGGGGTGGTTGTTGTGTATGTGAAGATTGGGTTGGTGGAGGAATGATGGGTAATGCAATCTTGCATCAAGGAGGGCCTGGGTCGGATGTCCAATAAGTGAACTGGAGGGACATATATGGAGTATGGGGACAATGTAAAAAGGACACAAAGCAATAACCTTACTCATTCATAATACACCCTGTCATGTCACATTACAACACCTACTTTCACAAACATATGAACATTAACATGTATCAGACATATGTACACCAACTGATTGTCACATTTGTTTTCAGTAGTGAGGAATGTCTGTAGTATAATGTATATTCTAAACACCATAACATTCGTGCATATCTCAGATGCCTTAGTGGTAAGGTCAGTAACTGTGGTATTCATGGTCCTGGGTTCAAGGGCTGTTAGGTTATTTTGAGGGCCAGAATAAGGGCTTTTGGATGCAGGTGGATTAAAGCACTCTTAAGCAGTTGTACGTGGGTTTCCACATGTTTGCACAATGGTAAGCGGCGCTTCAACACAGTAAATGGAGAAGCACTTCACACTTTTGACCTTTGCTTACCGTCGTGCAGACCATGGACAGACCTGCTCACAACCACATAAATGTGTGTTATTCACACTTTCCCTACCAGTGCCTACTCTGAGATGTAAAATAATAACACCTTCCAGGAGTAGAACCCGCAACCATGTACTCCATCCTCAGAGTAACCTAACACTAAGCTACCTGGGATGTACCTCTCCCAGTTGTGTATGTAAACAGGTTAAAACACAAAAAGGAGGAATGCGTTGAAATAGGAAAACCCGCCATGTACCCAATTAAAGGTGTATGCTCATATATATATATATATATATATATATATATATATATATATAGAGAGAGAGAGAGAGAGAGATACATAGAGATATGTCGATATATACAGGTCTACATATATATATAGATATATAGATAGGTTAAAGACATCCACACATCTGTGGAGGTACAGATAAATGTATGCAATAATCTATATATATATATATATATATATACACACACACACACACACACACACACACACACACACACACACACACACACACACACACACACACACACACACAGACATACATGTTTATAGACAGCATCTGAAGTGGTCATATTTGAGTATAACATGGACCATAGCAATCACACATTCCGCCCCCCCAAAACAATATGAACAAAACATATGAAGAGTATATTTCAATACACTATTACAAATATGTTATTTGGACACAGTCACCAACACAACTGCATTGACTGCAAATATCCATGACAGAATTACACCGACAGCTTTTATTTTGCAAATCTTTATTACATTCCGATGTATTCCCAAAAGGATTCAAGGACTAACAGTACCTGCATGCTATACAGGATGCATTTAATAGTGCCTTAATGAATTAGCCTGTAATTACCATAGTATTAGTCCACTAAGGGATAGATGTTCACACAGGGAAAGAACACCCACACACACATATAGACATTCTATAAAAGGAGTTCCTACACACTTGCATGTGCTACGTACACCCACCAACATCTACCCCACAACCGAAATAATTACATCAGTACATACTGTCATACCATAGCCAATTATGCAACTACTGTACAACATCTGCTGAAACCTTAACATACCTGGACACAGACACACTAACATGGCCCTATGTGAAATAGTTGCCATTATACAATTGAACAGCTGCTGATGTAACAGGGTTTGTATGAACTAATCCCGTTTCAGAGGGTTGAAAGGTTCGTACACCAGGAAGTTTTACCGAGTACTGATTATTAGCACAGTATGATACACAGTAACACTAAACTAAATATGTCTGGTAAGCACACTGTAAACCCGCTAACATTATATGCAAAGCTATGCAGCCTTGAGTTGGTCAAACAAGCTGGCCAGACTGACACATATGCAGAAGTATTAGGTACAGACAAACCCGGCACAAGTAGCAATGTTCAGAAATATAACAGCAGTACTCACATTTAGACCAACTCCTCTAGGCATTATACACAATATATTACTGTTCGTCTCCATACAGCTGTTGCAATAGATTTCAAACAAAACTTCCACGCTGTCTTCCTCACAAGTAAGGCAAAGGGACAACGCCCAAGTGGAGTACTCAGTTATACTACACTGTAGCCATGGTATTGGCTAAGGCAGTAGCAGCGCAGCTGATATGCATGTAATTAGCTACTTAGGAACACCAATTGGCCATCAGGATAGCACATGTTACTGATCTATAACTATAAAAGGTTGCCTTGTCAGACATTCAAACCATCTGTATCTGCCTGAAGGACAGTACAAAACACTGAAAGTCGAACTGAAAACGAGTATTACACTAGTTAATAACACCTCCGATTACTAAGACGGTATGTATAACATGTAGTATGTCTGTGTATGTAGTATCTGTACTGTAAGAATTACAGTGTAATCAATGCATATAGTGGAAATAGTTATCTTGTAGGGATGTATTGTTGAGCAGTAGTAATGCTTGTATGCTGTAGATCACACGGCACTCTCGACATACACCACAAGGGATGATGTGGACTTGGAACCCATCAATTCGCTTACAGCCACTGTCAGTGTCAGGATTGGTCCAACAAATATGTGCTATAACAGGGGATAGTATATGTTGATATATTGTAACAGTCTGCATATGTATGGGTGTATAAGTAAGATGAACATGTTAAAGGTGGGCTTACCATGCAAATATGGTGTGCATTGTGAGATATTGTGCCAATAACTGTGTAATGTACAGTATTCTAGGCAGATCTGTATTTTATTCTACATAGCGGTTCTGTTATGTTATGCAAACAGTAGTTATATCTATTGGCAATTACAATACTCAATGACAGGATACATAGCATTAGTATTCATCTGACAGGTTAGCAGCATGATAGCAAAGATAATTGGAAGAGCCAGGTAACTATCCATGCACATAACACATGTAATATCTACCTCTCTACTATCGTTTGCAAGCAATAACAGCTGTGCATGTGTACATGTCATGCAAATGTGTAGTGACCCTTGTTACAGGGATGGGCCAAATGGCTATGTGCACACCTACATAGAATGGATATTGAGAGTAGAGACACACTGGTTGAACTACCAGGTTTGTGTAGCCCAATCTCTCATTGCCAACCTAACAGCCGCCTGCACATACTGCATGTAAGGTAGTGCACAGCACTGGTAATGAAACAGGTTGCATGTCATCTTTAACTCCAGTGTAACATCTGCAGTAGGAGTGTAAGATGTAGGAGACAGCTGCCCATGTGTAATAGCTGCATCATAGCTGATGGCTCACTGTCAAAGGAAAAAAATACTTTAAAAATGATCAAAACACGGTAGGTTCAGGTTAAGGCACTTTACTCTTGCAGCAAGGAGACAAAAACGTGCTAATACAGAGTTTGTCTAACTAGAAACAGGAAATACTTCCATTTTTATACACTTTCTAATAAGACATTGCCTACCAAGCTGACGTAACAAATCACAAGTCTTTTCATCATCATTTATTAACAATTAGTCTCATGAATTTCTGCTGATTTATCAATTTTTGTGAGAAACTTCCTAAGGAAAACAACGTGGCCTTGGTTACCACCGGTTAGATACATGCAATGTTACCATTCAAGGTACTATGGTTAATTCACGCACAAAGGTAGCAGTTCATTTCTCTAATAATCCTTTGTCTACATTATCTCTAAGCTACTGCAGCTGTACATGTTCTCATACTTTGAACAGAGCTGATTGTTTAGAATCATTACATTTACAGGATATAGCATTGTTCATTCATTCTCTCCTGACCTAGCAGATAAGCACCTGCTTCTCAAGTACATTTCCAAAAGGCATAAACATGAATATTGCTGTGCTAGCAATTACTAGGTCAGAGGGCATCTTGCAAATTTCAGAAAGCACACTGCAGTTTCAAAAAGCATCTTTTCAGTCTCATATGAAACTCAATTTATATATAAAACAGTGCATATAAAATAGAATGAAAAACGTGTTAACTCATTTAGCTTCTAATTAGCATTAAGTATACACACATTAATACATATTTTTCTGACATTTCCCCCCGTTAATACTTTTTAATTCTATTTTCAAAAAGAATAAACAGTTTGCTTCTTTTCCTAACCTCTTCCATTCAGGATTTGCAGTTAAGAAAGTCATTCAGTTTAAACTTTATGAAAGTGTTTCACATTCTAGCAGCTCTTCAAATTCAGTACTCTGATACATAGTCTCAGAAACTGATATATCTATAAATTCTTTGATTACTTTCTTCATGCAGGGGATTCCACAACAAACACAAACTCCTATCAGGAGTAATCCCACACCAATGGCAATCAAGATGTTCATTAAGATGGAACCCCACCCCCCGAACAAATCCTGGAAAAGGTCCATCAGAGGGTTTGGGCCTGGTTTGGTCATGGCCGACACTTGCTGAATCACCTCAAGGTGGTCATTAATTTCATGCTGATGATCTGGTATAAACGCACAGCATTCTTCTTTGATTAAAGCGCACGTTCCACCCCTCGCTGCTAGGGTGAAGTCAAGAGCCATTCGGTTCTGGAGCACTACAGTTCTCATAGCATTCAGTTCATCAGTTATCAGTTCAAGAGCAGAGAAAGTTGCATTACACATCACTTCGAGAAGTTTAGACAGTTTTTGCAACTCCCAAATCGATTTAACTGCGCCATATGCAGGTAATATGACTGCCCACGATATAACAGTGTCACTCAAGTCCATGTGCGTAAGTTTGGTACCCACAGTATGATGGTCTTTCCAGCCTGCCTCGATCTGTCCCATTGGATTTTCAGGCTTTTTAACAGTTTTCTTGGTCACATCTCGGGTATTTCAAATATATCTCTGAGGCAAGACTTCAGTGTGTCGTATGGCCGAGACCAGGTACCCCAAAAAACAACTGCCGGACCAATTCTCAGGTAACCATTTATATGCTTTTTTACCACACACAAAATAACAATCCTCTACTTTAGTAGTTACTTTGTTACGAAATGACTGCCCTGCATGAAACATTTTCCTATCTATTACAGATAACTGTTTAAAAAGTAAAGGATTACGTTGCACTTGATCAAGAGTCTTATGCATGGATTTAAGGAATGAGTCATAATCTGAACTACAAGTTCCACCCAGATTGTTTGCTTTGGTATAACATTTATATTGTACAGTCACATTACACTTGCTCCAACCCACTTGTATTGTGTCGTTCTTGTAGAAACATACAATTCCCTTTTGTGTCACAGGCAAATACAGTGCTACCTTATCATATGCTTTAATAGATACTGTGTCAAAAACCAGATTTTCCCAGGTCTCATTGACCCCTAGGGGGATAGCAGTCATTAATAACCCCCCGTATGCTGTTGGTATGGCTGTGCAGATCCAGCAGTTCGAAACATTAAAAGTCTCAGCATACACATGTGTAATTGCCTGATAAGTGTTAAAGTTTGGGTGCCAGTCTATGTTTGGTTCATCTTGTTTAATCAGTTCAACTTTTGTGGCAGGAAGAAGGAAAGGCCACAACAAGAAGAACAATGTTATTAGCATAGCTATCAAAATAATCATGCAAGTTTTCTGAGGTTGTTCAGTGTCTCTATTCGCTCTATACCTGGTCATTTTGCTCTCGTTGTACAACAATAACAAGGTTTTTGTCCAGTTCAAAGTTTTTAACCAGTTTACAGTGTGTCAAATGAATCCAGGATGCTTGCTCTGCAATCTTGACTGCAGTGGGTGTCGACAGTATTACCTGGTACAGCCCTTCCCACTTCGGAGAACTCCAATTTTTTCTCTTCACTATCTTCACCCAGACCCAGGTGCCTGGGGCTACTGCTGCTTCCGATTTCTTTTGCTCTTTATCTGAAACAGAATTTAACTGCAAAAGTTTGTTATCCAAAAATCGCCTCATATACCCTGCAAGTGAACTGTCAGCCTCCTGCTCTGCAGACATGAGAGGTTTCCATTGAGGTGTATAATATGCCCTCCCAAACAAAACTTCAAAAGGAGTCAATCCTTTTGCATTTGGAACAGTTCTCATGCTTAACAGTGCCAGAGGTAAACAGTGCACCCAGTTCTTTTGTGTCTCACTAATCAATTTCCTAAGTTTACTCTTCAACACCCCATTATGCCTCTCTACTAATCCTGCAGATTGGGGGTGGTATGCACAGTGTTTTTTCAACGATATCCTGAAATATCGACTAAATTATTGTATTGTTTGGTTTACAAAATGTGTGCCATTGTCACTATAAATCTTTTCTGGTATGCCAAATCTAGGTATAATTTCTTTAACAAGGACCTTTGCAACAGTAGCTGCATCTGGATTTTTAGTTGAAAAGCTTCCACCTATTTGGAAAACATATCTATAATGACAAGGCAGCACTTCTTATTTTCGCATTTGTTCAGTTCTATAAAATCCATACAAATAGTATGAAATGGATACGGTGGTGTAGGGAAACTCCCTTGCTTAGGTTTCAATGCCCCTTGTGCATGATGCTTGTTACAAACATGGCATGCTGCACAAAAATTTTTTGTGTAATTAGTAAATCCATACGTTGTAAACACTCGATTCACTAACTGTACCATCCCCCCTGTTGAGACATGGCTCTGCCCATGGCTCAACAAAGCTGCATATCTAAACAAGTTAGATGGTAGAATTGGTTTCTTCTCTTTGGAGATGTACAGTCCCTTCTCAAGAATTGCTCTTCGTTTTATCCACTTTTGTTTTTCTACATTTGTAGTAAGTGTCTGCATTGTTTTTAACATTTCTAAATCTAAAATCTCAGAAGGTTGTAATTCTTCGCTCAAAAGAAAAACTTCTGAAGCTGAAGCTGCCTGTTTTGCAGCTGTATCAGCCCTCGCATTACCTTTTGAAATTCTATCCTGTTGCTTGGTATGAGCTACGCATTTGCAAATAGCTACTTTCTGAGGTAACTGAATAGAGTCTAACAAATCTAAAATAAATTGCGCATGGTTAATTGGTTTACCAGTAAATGTTATCATTCCTCTATTTTTCCACTGTTGCGCAAAAACATGTACAGTAGAAAAAGCATACTGACTGTCAGTAAAAATATTCACTTTCTTACCTTCTGCTAAGGTACATGCCCTCATCAAGGCAATCAACTCTGCTGCTTGTGCAGATAAGTTGTGTGGTAAAGACTTCGCTTCTAAAATCTTGGTATCAGAAACTACTGCATACCCCACTAGGTTATGTCCTGTAGGACCCCTCCTGCACGAGCCATCTACATAGTATGTCACCTCGGCATCATCCAAGGGAACATCTGTAAGATCTTTTCTAGGTAGTGTCTTTTGCTCAATCTCCTGCAGGCAGCAGTGTGGTTTGCCATCTGCAGGGGTTGGGAGCAAGGTTGATGGATTCAAAGTTGTACATCGTTCAATTGTCATATGAGGTTGGCTCAACAGTATAGTAATACAGGAAAGATGTCTAGCAGGAGAAAGATATGCTACTTTTTCTTGCAGTAAAATAATCGTGACTGCATGAGGCACTCTCAATGTGAGAGGGTGGAAAAATACTACTGAGGCTGAAGCCTGCACTGCCATTGCAGCTGCAACTACTGCTTGTACACAGTGGGGCAAGGATCACGCCACTGGGTCTAGCTGTGATGAATAGTAAGCTATGGGGTGTTGTTTGTCCCCATGCTGTTGTGTTAACACTGATGTCATATATCCTTGCTTACAGTCTACAGTTTGGAAAAATCGCTTATGATAGTTTGGTAATCCTAAAACTAAGGAAGATGCTATCAGTTGTTTCAGTTTGCAGAAAGCTGCTTCTGCTTCTGGTGTCCACTGTAATAAATCCTGTGCTGCCATCGGCTTTTTGAATATCAAATTAGTCAGCGGAGCAGATTCCAAAGCATAATTTGGTATCCAACTCCGACAAAAGTTAGTAGTTCCCAGGAAGGACATAATTTCCTTCTTGGTAGTTGGTCTAGGTGCTTGCAATATTGCCATTTTTCTGTCTTCATCTAATATTCTGCCCTCTTTGGATATTACATATCCCAGGTATTTAACCAGTTTTCTCCAATGTTGCAGTTTGTTCTTGTTTACCTTGTGTCCTTGAGTAGCTAAAAATTGTAATAATGCTATGGTATCTTCTCTGCATTCTTGCTGGGTGGGGGCTGCCAGCAGAATGTCATCTACATAAAGTAAAATCTGACTACCTTTCGGTGGGATAAATCTCGCCAGGTTACTTGCCATTTCCTGTGCAAATATCATTGGACTTTCACAATATCCCTGTGGTAGTCTCGCATATGTATACCGTTTCCCCTGAAATGTAAATGCAAACCAATGTTGGCTGTCTGGGTGTATCGGTATTGAGAAAAATGCATTGCTAATATCTACCACAGAAAATTACTTCTGTTGAGGCTTCAAATCATTCAATAAGGTGTGTGGATCTGGCACCATTGGTGCCCTGGGTATAACTGCGTCATTCACAGCTTGTAAATCTTGGACCATACGCCATTCCCCGGTTGCTTTCCTAACAGGAAATAAGGGTGTATTACATGGTGAATCAGGAGATTCTATTAAGATTCCTTCCTTAAGTAAAGCTGCTATTATAGGTTTGATCCCTATCTCTGCATCCTTTCTCAAGGGATACTGTCTTTTCTGAGGTCTAAATGCTGATTTTGGCGTAATAGTAACTTTTCCTGCTGTACGAATAAGTCCTACATCTGATTTCCCTGTTGACCAGAGAGTCTCTGGTATGTCTCGTAAGGCTTTTTCCTCTTCCTCCAGTAAGAGTAATACTCAGCTATCCTCACTTGCCTGTGAGTGCACAGCTGGGTGTGTCTGTGTTATCCAATTCAATTTCTGCTTCTGTAATCCTTGTTCAGAGAGTTCTAACTCTGTCTGTTTTTCCCACCTTGTGACTTTTTCTCCTAGGTCTGCCCACTTCAAATTTCTATTTTTAGTTAAGCTCACATGTGGTAATCGATTAGATTTGTAAAGTGCTAAAAATTCCTGGGGCAATGAACAGCTTATTACACTGTTTCCTTCTGTGTCCCAGTACAAGTTTCGTAATACTAGCCTATTAGCATGGTTTTTAAACAACTCTTGTTCATATTCTTTATCCGGTCCTGGTCTATTACAGTAATATAGAGTACAATGCAACAAATGCTGTTTGTCAGTGTCAAGGGAGGGGGATTTGCTGATGGCTACATTCATCAGTTCTTCAGTTACTGCCCCTGGACCAGTCGTAACTAAGTCCTGGCTGTACCAATAATATGTTTCACCCTCTGGTCGCACTAAAAAAGTATCCATTTGTCGCTGTGCTTCCATACCCTGCATAGTTGGAACTACGGCTATGCCAGATATCTGCATCAAGTCTCTGCCCAAGAGATTTACTGGGCATTTTGCAGAAACAACAATTTTGCTTTTCTGAGTCATTTCTGAAATGGGGTCAGTTATTGCTATGTCATGGGAGAGTGGCTCCCAATACAGCTGTCCATTAGCTGCTTTCACTAGTATGTAATCTGGTGATTCTGAATCTTCTGGTAGTTTGGAAGGATGTATCAGGGTCCATGAAGCCCCTGAGTCACACAAAAATTTGACTTCCCTTCCCTCTACCAAAAGCGTAACTTCCGGTTTTGTGTCTGCTAAGTAGAGCTCTAGGCTCAATAATGCTAAGACCAAAATTTCATTTTCTTCATCATCTATGAATTCATGTACATCCTCTATCCCTTCTGTCACATCCTCTACCCTTGCTACCACATTTGCATTTGTCTTTTCCTGTTTATTCTCATCCAGTGATTCATGACTATCATATAGTCATTCCTCACCCTCCTTATCTTCCGTAGTTACCTTCTTATTTAGCCTGCAATCCCTTGCCAAATGTCCCTTTTTCCCGCATTTAAAACATTCACCCCTTTTCTTTCTTTCTTCAAAATCTTCTGATCGTTTATCAGATTGTTTGTTTCCCTGGGCATTTTTCTTACCCTTCTTCCCAGTTTGTACTACAAAGACTTCTGACCCATCTTCTATTGCAAATACTTGAGCTTTCTTTTTCTTTTTGCTATTAAAATGCCTTTCGGCATGTCTTGCATATTCAAGTTATGACTGTAATCTATTTGTACGATGATCTACCATGTGCTTTGTAATAAAGCTGCTAATGGGAGTAATACTGCCTTTTAAGAAGCATTCTTTAGCTGTTGCTCATATGGGGACTCATGCGTTTGATCTTCAGGTACTTGCATTCCACAATGGTTATTAAAACATTCTAATAATCTAGCATAATATCTATCAACAGTTTCACCTTCTTGTTGTATGCACTGATTAATGCAAGTCCAATCAGCCCTAGGCTTCCATTTTTCAGAGATTCGGTCTGTCAGACCTTTTACTCTGTTGTCCAGTTGTGCATTACTATGTGGGAGTGGTCTGGGCTCTGCGTCACGGGGATTCCAGTTACCACTGATCATGTGCCAATCTGGACCTACAATTTGTCTAACTATTTTTTCTACTTCTTCTCCATTCAAATGGTAACTTGACCTCATGCCCTGTAAGTCTTCTAAGAATTTTCTAAAATTAACTTTCGGATGGGGAATTCCCTCTGTGGCTTTCCGGATATCTTCCGGTGTCCACGGTCTATAAACTAGAAGACTCGGATCTTGTCCTGCCTGTCCTGCCTGTGGATTTGGTACTTCTATGAGTGGACATATTTCTTCCTCACTCATAGCTTGTGAATTTCTATTCATTTCATATAATTCAATATCCCCTCTCAAGTTACAAGTTTGAGACCTAGTCTCGATAGGATCCCTGACAAACGGTTTCGATTTTGCAGGAACAGCTGGGTAGAGCAGAGGTGGATCAGCTTGTCCACTCGCTTCATATTCTGATAAGGGAAGCGGAGGGGGTGAAGGAGGGGCTGTTGCTATTACCAAGTTATTATCTTCTTTGCCTAAGAACATTGCTTTTGAATTTTTAATCTTTTATTCCCTATGATTTGCTTCCTCAAGCCACCTGTGTGCCTGAGGGACTCCTAACTGCCGTTGCTTTTTTAGCTGACCTTTCGCGTCTGTTTTAAGTTGTCTGACGAGTTTAATAAGTGAAGATTTATCTAAATTACCATCAAATTTCTATTTATCAACCCATTTCGTATAGTACTTAACATTATCGGCACGCTGTAGTTGCATATATTTTGCGTCTTCGGTTAGGGGCGGGTCTCGGGAACTTTTCGTGCACTGATTTCCCATGTTGCCTTAGCTAAGCTGTAAATTGTTACATTACCCTTCTTATCACGTGGTACCACGATTTTACACCTTTTCACAGTTTATCTAGAATAACTGTCTACCTATTCTGTTTCCCTGATCTATGACAAGACAGTAATCTTTTTGTCCCTGATCTGCGCATGGAAATCTCTCTGACAAAACAGTTCTGTAACTAGTCCCTGATCTAAAACAGAAAAAAGGTAAATTCCTCTTTACCTGACCCTCCGTGAGTTGATCCACCGGATCGTTGACTCATCCTCCAATCCCAGATCAGAAACAGTGGCTGGCCTCTTTCGAACGACAATTCAGTCGGAGGTCTTTCAAAACAGAAGAGCCGATGTGGCCACTTCTCCATACGGGTACATGCCACCGGGCCCAATTCTGGCATAGGCCTAGAGTGAGAGGTACTTTCCGGTCCAAAGGACCAAACTGTCAAAGGAAAAATATACTTTAAAAATGATCAAAACAAGGTAGGTTCAGGTTAAGGCACTTTACTCTTGCAGCAAGGAGACAAAAACGTGCTAATACAGAGTTTGTCTAACTAGAAACAGGAAATACTTTCATTTTTATACACTTTCTAATAAGACATTGCCTACCAAGCTGACGTAACAAATCACAAGTCTTTTCATCATCATTTGTTAACAATTAGTCTCATGAATTTCTGCTGATTTATCAATTTTTGTGAGAAACTTCCTAAGGAAAACAACGTGGCCTTGGTTACCACCAGTTAGTTACATGCAATTTTACCATTCAAGGTACTATGGTTAATTCAAGCACAAAGCTAGCAGTTCATTTCTCTAATAATCCTTTGTCTACATTATCACTAAGCTACTGCAGCTGTACATGTTCTCATACTTCGAACAGAGCTGATTGTTTAGAATCATTACATTTACAGGATATAGCATTGTTCATTCATTCTCTCCTGACCTAGCAGATAAGCACCTGCTTCTCAAGTACATTTCCAAAAGGCATAAACATGAATATTGCTGTGCTAGCAATTACTAGATCAGAGGGCATCTTGCAAGTTTCAGAAAGCACACTGCAGTTTCAAAAAGCATCTTTTCAGTCTCATATGAAACTCAGTTTATATATAAAACAGTGCATATAAAATAGAAAGAAAAACGTGTTAACTCATTTAGCTTCTAATTAGCATTAAGCATACACACATTAATACATATTTTTCTGACACTCACACTATCTGATTATATCCTGATCATGTTGATAGTGGCATCAGAGCCTATTGATACATGACTCTGTTTGGGGAGTGGTTTTCTGTGCCCAACAGAGATCATGGTCCTGGTGGATATGTGAGTATATACCCAGAGAAGGAAACAGACCTGTAGACACTTGCATCATCTGTAATCAACTAACAGGATGTAATGTGCTCCTCAGAGGAGGATTGCTGCTAAAGGTAGCTACAATGTTTCCGTAATAGCCAGTGTTGTCACGTCCATAACACAAATATTTACATGTGAGTATCACTGTCTAAAACACCTTCATAGGCAATATGTAAACAAAATACAGTACTTGGTACTTGTAGTATTGACTGCTCATACAGGTATGTCCACTAGTCAGCTACTGGTGTTTCCTAATGTCAGCTTTGTGTATGTGGCCATCTTGGGGGAATGTAATCTCTATGCCATTTACACTGCCAGACCCACCCAACACCATGCCCCACACATTGTCTGGGATGCAGCTACAGGGGTAAGCTGGAAGGCAGTCCAGTCTACAGCCATGACTGGACTGGACAGTCATGAAGTGTAGGTTAACACATGCAGCTCATCAACTCAACCAACACATACCCTTACTAGAACACAGTAAGGACACCCACACACACTACCGGAAATCACACACATTCACAGAAGCATCTAAGTATCTGGCCAAACAAGTGACCCCCCCCCAAGCAGGTAGAGACAGACACTGAAATACACAAACTGTATGACATAGTTTGCATAATTGTGCCACACCTCTGAACACATGATTGGAATCATGCCCAACAGTACTCATTTGTGAATGCAAACTTGAGCACTATGTTACACACCGACCTATACGAGGGCATACATACTGTCAGCTGACTGTCTGCCATGATTAGCCACATACTCATACACTCAGACCACCTTTTGAACTATACACACGGCTCTGGCATATTCTGTGTTGTTGTGCAGGACCTGTGATGCAGTAGCCTGGACTGCATGGAAACACATGTAGGAACTGTCAGGTCTTGTAGCCCATGCAGGTATGTCCCAAGGCCTGGGTAGCATTCTGCCAATGTCCAGAATGATACTGCTGTACAGGGACAAAAGGATTGTATTCCACAATTGTCTAGTGTAGTGGTGCATGTCACAGGGTATCCAGTATCTGTCATCCTGGGATAACATGGTTGACAGACCATGATGCTTTGCCAGACAGGGCCTGCACCTGTCACCCCTCAGAATCTGGATACAGCCTAGGGCTCATGCTTCCCCTATAGTGCCTTCATCATGCATGGTTCAAGTGAGGGTCCACTGCTTTTACAGGGACAGCCAAGCAATAAACTGCAGGTCTTGCTACACAATGATACATGTGAGAAACACTATACGGGCACACATATGTCAATCCCTAACATGGAGAACATATCTGTGCAGTGGTTGAGACATGTTTCAATGCTCCGGAGATCACACCTGCATGATCATGTTAAAACACATACCTCACCTTTTGCCCATTATCCTTTATTGGAACACATGAGCCACAGGTGTGTCCATATTCCTGAAGGATATGTACACCCCCACGCTAATTGCACTTGCATAACATCAGATGCATTATGCTGAGCAACTACCTTTGTGCCACAGTGGAATTCAAAATGCACCTTGAGACAGATCACCCATCAGGCCGCTGACTTCCCAACTGTCATAATATGCTGTAATGGGGAAGATTAGGTCTGAGACAAAACCATAATAATGGCTACTCTCAACTATTCCATTATGAACTGGGAAGACTCCTCATGTACCAACACCTGTGCTCAATGCATGTTGGATTCCATCGACCCCACTGAGCTGGATCACAGTAGTCACACAAACAGGGCTAACAGTATGCTACACATAGTTAGTCTCCAATGCAAATGTTATGTTTCCTAAGAGCAGAGTGGTGAGTGCCATGGCACCCATGCAAATGGACAATGCATGTGCAAATGCTGAATCCTATACAAATGAACCTTAAGCAGTCACATATGTGCAGTGATTGTGCCATTGAAACAGATCCATCAACCCAACACAAACAAGTAGGCAAACTGGTGGTATCATGCTTTAAACTCTACCACTGAAGGCAGTAACTGTTGCAAGAGTGAACACACATGAGTGTAGGTGATCCCTGGTCAGCCTCAGTAAGATGCAGATACACCATATTAAACCACACAAAGCTACTGTGAAATCAATCAGCCACATATTATGAGGCCAAGCACAGAGCATTCTTTAGCTGTGTCATTAATCGTAATGGCAATGACAAGACCTGCCGTGCTGCACAGCACTATGGCATGGGAAGTACTGCACCTACAGAAATAGCACCCTTTCATCCAGATAGGGTCTCAGAGAACCTAAACCCACTCCCACCTCCCACCCCAACATGTACACTTAGTATTATATTCATGTGCACTACAGAGCCCCTGTACTAACGACTATGCAGGTACAAGCTGCACTCTCTAATGCCATACATACAGCTTTCATGGGACCTGTCAACATCCCATGGTGTATCCTACACAAATGTAAGAACATTCAGCTATCCACATACACATCATGTTCAATCATAGCTCCATGTCAGGCTGTGTGCACACCGAATGGTGCACAGCAACAGTTATCACACCCCACAAAGTGGGAGACACCACTGATAATGGGACATAGTGCACAACTACCCTGCTGAGTCTAGTCTGTACGGCCATGTACGTTGGTAAGTGTAATTGATGTACTCGGTAGAGATGTAAATGACAGTAGATTTGATTCACACTGCATATCATGACATTGCCAGGTCATAGGACACCATCACCCATACTGTGTTCCAGCTACACTCAGTAAACTAGGTGTATATTCCTATGTAACAAGAGTGGTTGGCAACTGGAATGCTGGCAGAACCCACACTGCAGAAGGTGTCTGACGAATACATGCACATCAAACCAGTGCCAGCCACAGTAATACAGGGGTCATTACTGGTATTCCCCCTCTTTGTTAGCTATACCACATAGACTAACACAGAAGGCATCAGCCTATTGATGTGTGCAAATGACTATGAACTAGGAGAAATAGTCAACTCATTGTGTGCTGCGTTCAACATACAGAAGGTCCTTAGTGTGTCAGATGTGTGGTGTGTGATGTATGGCCACAATCTGACAGCAAAGTATTGCATTGCCATCTCCTATGTTACAAACCCTGTACCCATTAACTACCACCTAGGCAGCGGTCAACATAATGGCAACTGTGTGTATGGGATGCAGCTGAACAGTACTTCCCTTTGAGTGTTACATCACCAAAAAAGACAGATAGTCATATGTGGCACCCCTAATCATGATGGGGTGCCATCCAAGAATATAGAGATAACTGCTCAGCCATACTCAACACCCATGTGACCCATAATGGATCACATATTTCCTTTAAGGGTTATTGCCCATGTATAGATGGCCTACACTGGCCTTGACAATACCTAGCTGCACTATTTAGCATGCAGACTACACTGAATAAAGCCATGTCCAACCCAGAGGTGTTGGACATGCTACACTTAACACATCCTGATCCCAAATAAACACATACGTCATGGACATCCACCTTTCTAGTACAAGGATCACAACATGCCTGACAGATCCCTGTCCCATACACTTAACATTCTCTTGCCATACTATGCATCCCTGTCCAGTGAAGCTACACATCGCCCCTCTCTGTGACATGGTGTGATGACCGCATGCCAAATATATCAGTAACCATGTGTATCGGTTCTGTGGCACTGCTTGAACTGGCCACTGAAACTTACCTGTCTGTTGCCTACAGCTAGGTAACCTGTCTGCCTAGGCACATAAATGGCCCAAGGCATATAGCCTACTAGATCACTATGACCATACATGCCATAGTTGATATCCAGCCCTGCAAATACAATCAGGCTAGCTATTGTCCCATGTGTTACACATGTGCAACACAGGCAATACATGGCAGGATGCTACACAGCTGTACAGTGTCATGTAGATGTTTATGGCAAAAGACATACATGCTTGCAAGTCTGCAAGGTCACAGGACATGTCCCTAATGGCTATGTATGACTATATATGTGGCATATACACAGCATTAAGGTCAATTGCATTAATGTGAACACATCCAGGCATGTGCTGATAGGTAAAGACACCACTACAGGCAAACAGGCATGCCCACGTCAAGATAACATCCACATGGTGTATGAGCAATGTCATCACATGACACACACATATATGGCAATAACATCACATCACCAGTAGGTGTCATATGTGTGTGACTTATACATGTCAGTGGTGTTAGTGTCATGTAGATCTACAAAGACATATTTGTAATCTTAATAAATGTGATACACATGTATGTTCAGCTGTACCGCTGTACTTCTCTGTGAGTTACTGTGACCTGTCTCCATCGTTATGTCTTCCAGGTATGCCACATAGCAGACTGCCGCCATACAGCCATTTGGAGGATGAGGTCCTCATCCCATACCTCCTTGACAACTACACAATGCTCTTCAGCCATGTGCCACAGGATGCACAGCAGCAGGATGCCCTGTGGGAGGAACTCTGCAGGAGTGTAAATGATGTTGGCGGTCACAATTGCACCTATCAGCAGGTGTGCTGACACTGCACTGACCTGATAAGACAGGCTAAACAGCATGCTAATGCAATTGCCAGGGAACAAGGTGCAACAGGTAGGGGGCCACTCACCCAGCCCTCACTCACACAGACCGAGGAGCTTCTGGCCAACCTGTGGACACCTGCAGACCTCCATCCACAAACTTTAGCTGGTATTGTGGAGGTGGGTGTCTCTCAACCACTGAGCCTGGAGTTGCCAGGTAAGTCACTACTGCACTAAAACACAACCATATATCATATAGTTACATGTCAGCATATGACATCTATGGGTGTATGTCATATGGGATAACACTGACATGTGAAATGAGATGACCATCACAACCATTGGACTGAACATGTGTACACATGGCCATAGAGGATGGCCAAAGACATGAAGCAAAACACACAGTAGAAAATGTACAATATGTAATGTAACATCATATACAAGGCATGTATGCACACATGCCACATACTATAGTCTGCTACTTTATATATGCACAGATGTGCATACTCCATAGTATAGTGAATTGTACTGGCTTATGTGCTAACATAGACATTGCACCCTGTAGCTACCACACAGGTGTGGATAATGATCTTACTGCTGTGACACTCCTGTTTAGGTGCCTCTGGCATTTTGCACAGACAGCAGCCTGTGTCAGGCGAGATTGCTATTATTTACCAGGCTTGATAATGCATGGAACATATTAATTGCATGCTATCTGCCATAACACACATACACATAATATATGGTGGTCCTGGTAATGGACACTGGTCAGACCTGCAATGCATCACACTGTTTACCTATGTTAAACAATTGAAGACTGTATGAAACACCTACACTAAACCTTCCAAACTGTCATTGCCAGATGTGTGTACAATAGTGAATACAATGGAGGTGTGTTCCACTGTAGGGACAGGTACTACATAGCAGCATTACACATGTTGGGAATATGAACAGTACTGTACAGAGGGCATATGTGCGCACACACACTAAATGTGTTGGAGCTGGAGTATGCCCGGCCCACAGGATACACCCTTGTGGAGTATACTGTTGCTATGAATGTCACACAGTGTCATGTGCTATCAGACATGTCCATAACATGTAGTGGGTTGACTGCAACACTGCTCAACTATCCTGCAAAACATGTCTCACATCCCATACATACCACCCTTTGTCTGCATAACCCTGTCCTCAGTGGAGCATATGACATCTATGGGTGTATGTCATATGGGATAACACTGACATGTGAAATGAGATGACCATCACAACCATTGGACTGAACATGTGTACACATGGCCATAGAGGATGGCCAAAGACATGAAGCAAAACACACAGTAGAAAAGATGTACATGTGTGTACACCCTGTTGTACATTGGCTCGACACATTACAACTATGGCCTTTGTGTAATGGTGATATTGCAGATGTGAAACACTAAACATCATACAGGCCTGTGCACAGCTTGTGTAAGCATAACATGAAACCACCACATAACATGTCTTGAACATCTGGAGTGTGTCACGATATGGAAGCATCCACCTATACAGTATCCAAATACATACATGTGTTGCACAACATCCACATACATCCACATCAAGCCACAGATACAGTACATTATCTTTGCTGGTGTCAGACATCACTGTCATGCCTGGCTCCTCATGTGCATGAGGTACACTGATTGCATGTGGGACATAGAGTACTTGTAAGTTAGCCATGTGTGGGCATAGTTGTCAGGTATCGGTAATATGGTTGCAGATGTGCAGGGGTGTCATCCATATACCCTTCTGTGACCTGTGTCACACATTCCACATTAGGATTTATTGTGTATACACCTCGGTGACGTGGGTCACATTCCACATTAAATATGTACTGTATGTGAACATAGTGATGGCTATGAACTGTGTCAGTAGCTCACACTGTATAGCAATTGTGAAGCCACATGATGCCCTGCACTGGCTATGCACATCAGCTCAAAGTGCAGTATGTCCCTGCATATTTGTAGGGTGGACAGACAACATTGCATCGGCTGAAGGCCCATGTTAGTATAACATGTCCCTGCATTGGGACACCATTACCGTACTGTAGATTGGAAAGGACACCATTGTCTTACACATGTATGCATGTCATTTAACACGTCAGCAGAAGACATGTCATACTACATGTGATTGGCAAGGTCATATGCCACACACCAGGCCGGTGTACTGTAAACCTGTGCTGGTCTGTGGCACCATTGCAAAGTAGGAACAGCCATGTCAAACATGTGTGTACAGCCACATGCACAATGTCTACACTCAGCTCAGGAGTAGGCGGAATAATGTTGAACAGACATGCACTGCTTTGGGGGAGATATGCAAGCTAGGCCTCATACAAACAGTATGCAATTGACATACCCTACTGCTTATGTCCTCACACATAGGGGTGGTGGCCAACACAAAGTATCAGTGGCAGATGTACAAAGGTCAGCTATGGTCTGTTAACATGTGGTGTATGTTGCACACACCATGGCAGTGCAGTGCAATGGTGCAAAGTGCATGCATTGTGTTGCAGGTATGGGGCATAGGCTACTAACACAAATGGTGCAATACAGGTATGTATGCTAACCACCACTATAATTATGTAAGGTGCATGCCGTCTGCTATACCACATGCATGCTGTTGTGTGCAACTAAGGGATGTATGATAACTACCACTATAACTGCCTAGGCTGAAACTATAATTGTCTAAGCTGAATGCCATCTGCCATATCACCTGCATGTAGCATGTGTGTCTGTGTGTGTCTGTGTGTCTCTGTGTGTCTCTGTCTGTCTGTGTGTGTGCGTCCCTGTCTGTCTGTCTGTCTGTCTGTGTGTCTGTCTGTGTGTGTGTCTGTGTGTGTTTGTCTGTGTGTGTCTGTCTGTGTGTGTGTCTGTGTGTGTGTCTCTGTGTGTCTGTGTGTGTCTTTGTCTGTGTGTCTGTGTGTGTCTGGTATAACTTGTAATGTACAGTTCTTGTCTTCCCCTCACAGGTGTTGATGTAGGTGCGTTGCCCTCCTGTGGTCCACCTGATTATAGTGTCAACACAGACTCTAGCAGTGATGATGATAGTATGATTGAGGCACAGGCAGGGTTGTCAGGGTTGTCATTCCACCTGTCTCCCCCTCATCCTCACACACAGCTCCCCTGCCTGCACATACCCCATCACCACCGACCATAGAGGAAGGACAGTTGGCGGGTGGTAGCATGGAACAGGGAAGTGTGGTGACTATGGAAGGTGTGCCTGCACACCATGATCCCAGTCAACAAACTGGTGATGCCCCACACAGGCATGTGCCCAGCACTGCTTGTAGGAAGATCACTGGCCAACATGCCCCTGCGAGACCAAGCACATCAGCTGGAGTCACCAGACGCATGTTTCAGACTGTAATGGAGGAACAGGCACATGATGAATGGCACAACAGAGACGGTCTGAGGCTTCAGAGAGCTGCTGTCCATTCATTAACTGACAACTTCTAGGCCCTTGCAAATGCTCACCATCATCTTGCAGATGTTTTGGATAGACGATTGGGTGACATGGTGAGAGTCCTTGACTGTGGCATGTCAATTCTCGAGCGTGGAATGTCTGTGATGGAACATCTGGTGAGAGTGAGGCGTAGGGCACGTGGACGTAGGGCAGCTGCATCACCTGTTGAAGGTCTACGTGAACATGCTACTGCATATGCCTGCTCCCATAGTGGCGGTAGCAGCATCAGTGCTGCTGGTGCTTTGCAGTTCACAGCAGGACATAGCAGGCCATGTGCACATCCCAACAGGACATGATTGCAGTGGACATGTGTCATCAGATGGTACCCCATCTGGACCTCTGCCTGGTAGTGCCCATGCAACCCCCTGGCAGGCGCAGGTCACGTGGCCATGGCCGGACACCATGAACTGTGACACCTGCCTTGTACAGTCTGCAGCTGTCAATACCCCTGTGTAGGCCAGCCACATTTGTTTGGTAACTCTGTCGTTAATGGAGTTTCATGTAAACGGCGTAGTACCTTTATACCTTCTAGTATGCCTGTGGTTACAGCATTTCATGATTTGTGTGAGAGGGAATTAAGAATGTTGTATTCTGACTGCAATATTCTGAGATTTTCTCGCTTTAATTTAACATTTGATGAGTATCAAGCGCTCAAAGGTTTACAGGTGAGCAAAGATTTAGTGATTAAACAAGCCGATAAAGGTGGGGCTGTAGTCTATATGGATCGGCCTAAGTATATATCTTTAGTTTCTGTTCTACTGAATGATGTTGAGGCTTTTAAACGTATTACATCAATAGATGTTAAAAGATGTATTAGTTATGTCAATATGGTGATCTATGACTTGCAAATTAGTGGTGATATTACTCTGGATTTATTTCATTTTTTTACTCTTTCTTGTCCAATTATTCCTTGTCTCTATGGGCTGCCTAAGATACACAAGTCGGTGACCAACCCCCCCATGAGACCAATTGTATCCGGAGGGGGGTGGATCACCAAACCTATATCTATATATTTGCAAACACAATTGCAACTATATTTACCTAAATGCACTTCTGTGCTAAGAGATACATCTGATTTCCTTTGTAAATTGCGTGTTTGGTTTAATAGTATTGGTGGTTCCTGTCGACAAAGTGAGTATTTGTTTGTAACGCTTGATATAGCATCCCTTTTTACTGTAATACCGCATGATTTTGGTATTGAGTCTATCAGACAATTTTGATCTCCCAGTCTTCTCTTGTGAATAGATCTGTTGAGAATATTTGTTCTCTTCTAGATGTAGTTTTGAGGAACAATATTTTTTTGTTTGATGAATGCTTATATTTGCAACTCACTGGTGTAGCCATGGGTACTTCTGTGGCTAACACTTATGCCATCTTGGTGTTATACCAATGGGAGAAAGCTTATATTTATAATTTGGATAATTCTTTTGTAAGTAATATATGTTTTATCAACGTCGTTGATGATTGTTTTATGGTTTGGAAAGGTTCCTTTCACAGTTGAATGAATTTGTTCATTATTTAAATGCAACCACCAGTTTCTTGAAATTTAAGATGGATGCCTCTGATAGTGAGATTAATTTCTTGGATGTTAAGATACAACTACGTGAGGGTTCTATCCATACCAGTATTCACAAAAGGAGATAAACTCTGATAGATACATTAATTATTCCAGCATGCATGCCCCACATGTCTTTAAGGGATTGTTACTTCACAGTTTAATAGAGTTAGTAGATTAAATACTGATGATGCTACATTTAATTTACAGTTGGATGAGATGTCCAAAGAGTTTCTGGATAGTGGTTATGATTCTAAACTAGTTTTAGATTTAAAAAATAAAGTTTTAGTTAATAGGAAGACAATATTGAAGCCGATTTTCCTTGGGGATGATGTTGGTTCTGTTAACCTAGAATGTTCAAAAGTATGCACTAGGTATCTTACTAGTTATAATACCTTGACTTGTTTTGTAAAACAAATAATACAGAGGAATTGGGTTGTACTAATGGCCTCTAGTGGGATTAAAGACATTCTTGGTGACAGGCCTTTTTTCTCATATAGAAATATGAAGTCCTTGAAGAATATGTTATGTTACAAAGATTTTTTCAGGCTCAGAGAGGACCTTTACCACTAAGCCCGATGCATGGCTGTTTGAATTGTTCCTGCTGTTCTGATATTGTGGTTGGTTGCAGTGATAAGTTCAAACATCCTATTAGTGGTAAAGTTTATCAGTTTAATTTTTCTACCACTTGTGTTACATCTAATGTGGTATACTTAGCTAATTATGAAATGTACTGCATTCTATGTGGGTAAGACCACTAGAAAGCTAAAAGAACGCATCATTGAACACAAATCGGAGATTAGAAGGGCCATTGACAGTAATGCCTTGTATAAGCACATAGTTGATTCAGGTATTGAACATAGATTCTCCTTTAGAGTTATTGATGTAATACGGCCTCCTGCCAGAGGTGGTGATAGTGGTAATTTACTTGAATTAAAAGAGTATGAATGGATTCTTAGGTTGAACTCTGACCATTTTCCAGGTTTAAATAATATGATTACCTTGAAACCTGTTCTTGTTAAATTGCAACATACTAGGTTGCGATAATGTTATGTTTTTTCTATTTTTTTTAATTTTCTAATTTTAATGATTTGTTTTATATACTTGTGGTCACATGATTTTTGGACTGCTGGTCATGTGACTTCAGTGACCTGTATTTAAACCATTTGGTTTTTAGATTTGTTTGTATTAGTATTGAGGAAGGATTTTATCCGAAAGCTTTGCTATTATAAAGTGTGTTTTTCTCAGTTCTGGTTGTTAGGCCAGCCACATGCCAGACCTGTGTGCATGCATACACACACACTGGAAACAAATGTAGGGCACCTCAACACACATATGCATAAGATCCACACACGCCCGATGATATCACAGGCCCTAACACACATGCATGATGTCATCCAAAGGCACAGCCTAGGTCGCTGGCAAACATTATCACCTTGTGCATATGATGATGCCTGTGCCGCATCCCTGTCATCCACACCATCGGTGCAGAGACATGTTCATATGGTTTGATGCACAGGGTGAACATACTAGGTTGACAATTGTAGATTAATATTGTTGAGTAGTGTTGACAGGTAGCAGACATACCATGTATTGCAGTTTTTGAATGCATTTTGTATGTTTGACAGCATGCATCATGTGTAACAAAACTAACAGCATGTTGATCTTGACGTTCTGCCTTCTTCTTTCTGGTGTAGTTGCATGTGCCGGGGGGTGTTTGCGGGAGTCCCATATGTACATAATGACTACCCACAGGTCAGTATAACAATACCTGCATGCACTTTGTAGCTTCCACATCACAGTTATATTCTCCCATGTTTCAATTATGTTTACTGTTCTAATGATCCAAGAGCATGATAGCTGTGTAGTAAGCTACTGTGTTCAGAGCCATCACATCCATAGTGGGTGACATCACAGGTATAGTTACCTGGAGCGCGGAGTGGGTAAAAGAATGGTATGTTGGATGACAAGGGTAAAAGCTAGTGGAAATAGTGGCTTCTCATTGGGAAGTAGTAATACCCACTGCCATGACAGCATGCAAACACAGACACACCCACACATTCAGGAATTCCAGACACAGTAACACACACTCTGACACACACACACAGTTGCCAGTGTTCGGATGAGAACCCCTGCCTATGTGCATATCATCATTATAGTACTACGCAATTACAAGACACGCCACAGAGATTACACATGTGCAAGTAGTTGGAATGGCCTAAGATCGAGGACATCGACAGGGATACTACAGTGCAGTGAGTGTATGTCGGGAGGGGGGTCCATCAGTAGGTTATGTAACAACAGGTCACACCCCAGGGCATACGTGTTAACAGGCGGTTAGTATGCCCGTCTACGATTGATGATATCAACAGGGATGCTAGACTGCTTTGAGTGGATGGGGGAGGGGCATTAACATTTCACTATGGTAAAATATAGCCTCACTCCAGGAACCTGACAGCCATACACACGGACAGCCATACACATGGACAGCCACACAGACACACACACACACACACACACACACACACACACACACACACACACACACACACACACACCAGCATTCACAAAGATGTACACCTAGGTCACACACATACAGATACTTCATATGTGAGAGGTTTAACCACCTGCCTATGCCTTTCTTTCTACACTTCACTCTGTACTAGTGTCAACAACAGTGTTCAGGAGAATGATAACATGTGGGATGTATTCCAAACCATATGTGATATATATGGACACACACCCACAAGTGCCAGTACTGTGAATCAAACACCTGCCTATCTCATGATAGGCACTACAGCAGTACAGCACTATCACATCCGGTACAATGCTTACTGACTCCTTCCTTTGACAACTGCACTGATATATGCACAATATATGCACAGGGGAGGTATTACTGTTACAGGTGTCATGGGGGTTGTATTCGGTGTCACCCTTACAGCATTCTGCATTGTCTTTCTTCCACTTCAATTAACAAAACCTGACCTTAGCAGGTACACAGATTATTGTGGGACTGGTTGTAACACACCAGTAAGCTGTCCTCAGTAATCATTCATCTGCAAAGAAGTCCCACCACTTAGTAGTCATGTCCAAACATCTGTCCATACCTCCTGTATGGCTTACTGTACTTAGAGCATATCACCATATACAGTTGGCAATGTTGAGGCTGTATTGCAACAGCATGGTGTACTAAGACAACAATCACCTTCAGACATCAGACACTGCACACACATGGAATCTACACAAACAGCAATACATATACACATATGCAGTCTACATCAGTACTTGCACTAGCAGGTCAAGAGGATGCATTCCACACCTTCCCCACTCCATGTGTGAAACACAGCCAAGCATTACACCATAATGGATGTTGTATTCATGTACTGGTAGGACACCACCACTTTCACTGAGTAGCCAAGTGTACATATATTACAACAGCACATATCAGCATGACACACACAGCATTATTCCATGTCATGCTCCTACAAACTGTTACTTGACAGTGCCATGGTGAAGCCAGGGCACTGTAATGGTCAACAGTGAACACATCATATTTGCCACACACACCTCATGTGTACTGGAAGAGTGCCAGCAATGTGCTCTCTTAGAGCTAGACAGTACACTCATTCAACCATGTGCGAGGTTTGTAGCTTGTAAACATCTCACCCCCGCATGTACTGGCTGTTGTGGTACTAAGGCTAATGTCCAGACAGCGCACAGCATGCATGGCTTGCAATTGTTGACATGGGGTATATGTAGGAGATGTGGCCACACATGGCTGTACATGTCATGAACATATCACCTGTGACTACTCAGGAACATATAGTGCAGAGCTGGATTTCCCTGAGTCTGTCAATACAGGCCTTGTGTAGGTCCTATGGTCCTGTTATTTGGGTATGTTTGTAGGCATTGCATTAGGTGGACATGTCTAAAGACATACATGTCACATGGGGTGGTGTATGATATGATAGGTGTCATGGGTGACCAGTAGAGAGGGGATATTACCGCTGTCAACATAGATATCGAAACCTATGTACTGTTAGCATGCTATCTGCCATGTGCATGTGTGTAATGACTGTAGCCACCTGTATGTAGAAAAGTAAACGAAAGCTATAGTAATGTAATATATATTGTATGAGTGTGGGATGTACATATCCAGGGCAGGTACGGTTAGGCCATATCCAACCATGAGGGTGTTGTTTACTGGTGTACAGCAATGGCCGACAGTGTTAATTCTGACAATATCTGATGGACCCTGGTATGTGTACAACTGAGCAGGTTACAAACAGTGGTTATATACCATGACCCCCCATTAATATTCCAAAACGTGCACGCTGATTGGCCAGCATGCACGTTGTAAATCGACTTATACTAATGGAAAAAGGTCCGGTCGCCCGGACTTTTTCCATTAGTATAAGTCTTTAAAACATTGTCTCGCTATGTTAAAAGAGTTTAACATAGCGACAGGTTTAAAAAGCAACGGAGATCTCAGTTGCTTTTTTAAAGCTGTCTCGCTATGTTAAACTCCTTTAACATAGCTTAATATGTAAAAAGCAACGGAGATCTTGCTTTCTCCGTTGCTTTTTAAACCTGTCGCTATGTTAAATGGGTTTAACATAGCGAGACAGTTAAAATAAGCAACGGACATCTCCGCTGCTTATTTTAAGCTGTCTCGCCATGTTAAACCCATTTAACATAGCGAACAGTAAAAGCAACGGAGATCTTGCTTTCTCTGTTGCTTTGGCCACAGCTCTGATGTACTGCTTAGGCATGCGAGTACATCAGAACTGCCTGATACCAGACAGCTGCAGAAGGGCAGCAAAGAGGTATTAATGCCATTATTTAAGAAAAGTAATTATTTCTTTTCTTAAATAATGTCATAGTATAATAGCAATAACCCACTTCTGGGTGTGGATAATGCGGGATTTACCCATGGTTGTCTTTGTTTGGTCACTTGGGCTTCGCCCTCGGGACCAAACCACACCAACCGTGGGTAAATCCTGCATTACCCACACCCAGGCGTGGGTTATTGCTATATTATTGCATTGCATAACACATTATGCAGCTGTGTCTGTACATGGGTACATTGCACAGTTGATGTAGGCCTAGGTACAGTCCACCAATCGAGGGTTATGTGGTGATCTACTGTAATATGTCATACCACATATGGATGTGTGTTGGTAGTCTGAGAACAAGGTGGTGGACGTATATGAGAATACAACCTAGAATGCAGCATTTGCCACTGTCACCTGTACCTGACTTATCTGTGATGTGTTATGTTGGAGTAGTGGTCTTTACATGTGAGTAGCCTTTATGAATATGTGTACATCACCACCTGGTATGGTCTATACCACTGTTATGGCCCACATGTCTGGATCTGAGTTATGTGGTGGTAGTGCAATTGTGCAGTATAGAGCCTTTAGCCAGGTGTTCCTCACAACACAGATGTCGGTATTCCCCATTGTAGGTTCTACATTGAGCAAATGGACTACTAAAGCCACACATCTAGCATGGGTTAGCATAAGCATCCAATGCAATTGTCATGTAGGCGTCAGGGTGTTACCTCTGTGTGTAGGACATTTGCCTTGGAATGCGGCTATATGGGTAAATGCGACCTAGGTATTATCCACACACACGTGTAACATGGATGCATTTTCTCTGTGATGAAGGCTCGTCATTCGGTCATGACAGCCCAGAATGACAGACACTGGACAACCTCATAATAACAGCAGGACATTGGCTCATTGTTTTGGTCTAGCAGTTGCCACCTGTAACATCACATCACATCACTGCCCATGGCATTAATGTGCTTGGTAGCAAATGCCTCATGTAAGGTGATGGACAGTGGCAGAACTTGTGTATATGACCAATGTGAGATATGCTTAGGGTAGCAGTCCTGCTAATAATGACAACTACTACCACAGCCGGGAGAGGTCATCTTGTCACCTGCACCTCAGTACCATTACACAAGGTGGCTCACACATTATGCTTGCACATGCCACTGTTCCATGTATAATGCCACTGTCCACAACCTGCTATCAATGTATGCCTTTCAGGGCAGCAAGTTGTGTGACACATGCTGTAGGTAGCATCTGCCTGAGCGACCCAGGTAACCCATTGTCTGTCACGTTCACACATGCATGAATGTGTATAAGTAACATATATATGTCAGTACTTCATGTACATGTATGCATGTGTATCACACAGCACAGACACAGATATATCATTTGCAGGCCACATACAGGTATCAGGTAGTAAACCAGTATGATGGGCATATATACCGACAGGTAAGATGTACCTAACTGAAAACCTGTGTGTTTACAATAGGAGTCCATTACAATGTGTTCTGTACATGTAAGTGTTTGAGCATGCACATTGTGGCCTTCAGTGGTTAGAATTGGAGCGCATCCCAAACAGCCCTGTGCTACTAAGTGTATGAGCATACCCACTACCATCTTGTGTAATTTGAATCAATGCAACCAACAAGCCCTTTGTTACTAAGTGTATGAGCATGCCCAATATAACCTTGTGTAGTTCTAGTCATAGTGTATCCCAAACGGCCCTGTGCTACTATGTGTATGAGCATGCCCACTGTAACCCTGTATAGTGATAGTAGTTGTCCATTACACAGATGGCCATACTCCAGTTCAGGTTCCTGTTGTGCTACAACTATACCTCTCAGGCCTATCTGTGGATGGTGTGTCTTGTTTGTGCATAAAGGTTGTAATGGACACCTACTTTAAACACACAGGTCTACTGCTATGTACTTCGTGACTGTCGGTCTTCCTGTTGTTGTCCTCAATTGTAGAAGGGCAGACTGACTACCTTGGGATGTGTAATCTCTGTGGCACATCTTATAACTGTGTAGTACTGTAATAGTGATCCTTAGATAGGCAGGAGTTCTGATCCCACCACTGGCAACTGTGTGCATGTGTTTGTGTGTGTGCCAACATCCTGGCAGATAGGTTCAGTGCTAACTTTACCCCACTCTCAACCCCTAAAGGGCCCATATATATACAGGAAGAATGCAGAGTCCCTGTAATCACAACTACACAGGTAAAAGTTGCACTCTCTAAAGCCAAAAACACAACATCCATGGGACCAGACAACATCCCAAGCTGCGTTTTACATGAACTTCTGAACGAACTGGCTCCCCACTTAAGCACTGTGTTCAATAATAGCCTCACATCAGGCTTTGTGCCCACTGAATGGCACACAACAACAGTTATCCCACTCCACAAAGGAGGAGCCACCACTGATCCCGGGAACTATCGACCTATTAGCCTGACGAGCCTGGTCTGCAAGACCATGGAACGTATCATCATGGGACTCATAAACAAAGACATTGGTAACCTCCAAACTCTGGATCCCACCCAGTTCGGGTTTGTGGAAGGCAGATCATGCCTACTGAACCTGATTGACATCTTTGAGGCAGTCACCAAAGCCATGGATGAGGGTAAGGTGGTTCACACAGCCTATCCTGACCTCGCCAAGGCTTTCAACATCATCCCCCATTCTGGAATTATAGCTAAACTCACTAAACTAAGTATACATCCCTACATCACAAGATGGGTTGCCAACTGGCTCACTGACAGAACACACACTGTAAAAGTTGCAGACTTCAAATCTGACCTCAAAGCAGTGACAAGTGGAGTACCACAGGGTTCCGTCCTGGGACCTCTCCTGTTTGGTATCTACTTCTCTGAAGTACAGGCTAACACAGAAGGTCTCTGGCTAATGAAGTTCGCAGATGACTGCAAACTAGGAGCCATATTCAAGACCCCAAATGATGTGGACATCCTACAGAAGGGCCTCACTGAGACAAGATGCCTGTTGTCAGAGCCATGGCCTCAAGCTCAATGCCAAAAAAGTGCAGTGTCATCCCCTTTGGTATATACTCTTTACCCATGAACTACCACATTGGCAGCAATCTACTTAAAACCAAATGCGTGATAAGAGACCTTGGGACCCAGATGAACAGTAGTCTCTGCTTTGATAGTCACATCACCACAGTAGTCAGGAAGTCCTTGTACATGGCACACCTCATCATAAAAGGGTTCTCATCCAGGAATAAAGAGGTCACTGTTCCTCTCTACTCGTCACTCATTAGACTCATTATAGAGTACAATGCCCCTTTTGGAATGTACCTCACAAGACATCTGCAGTAGCTGGAAAGGCCACAGAAGTACCTCAAAAAGAGGATTGCTGGCCTCAAACAAATGCCCTACACTGACTGCCTCAAAAAACGCCAGCTTTACTCCGTAGCATATTGCCTACTCCGAGGTGATCTCTGCCTAACATATAAAGCTATGTCAAACCCAGAGCTGTTGGACATGCTACACCTAAAGAAATCCCAATCACTCTGAGCTACATGCTCTAGGGACCTAAACCTTGTCACCACAATAAACAGGACATGCTGGAGGGATAGATTCCTGTCCCAGAGACTTCCTATACTCTGGAACAAGCTACCCATCTCTGTCAAGCAAAGTTCTTCATTAGCACTCTTCAAGAAAAATCTTGATGAGTGAATGGGAAAGAGGAAATACACCCTGGGGATCACTTCTGCGTGTCTGATGGACAGTGGCACAGGAATATAACTTTCTTGGGTGGCGTAAGCTATGGAACCTTGCTGGCTAGGCTTACGTAGGCCCTTGGGCCGATAGCCTAGTACCTACCTATGAACCTATGATCCTATGACAGCAAATGCCTGACTGTGTGTGTCAGCAAATGGCTGAGTGAGTTTGTGTGTGTGTGTCCCAGCAAATGCCTGAGTGTGTGTGTCCGCATAGGTTGAGTATGGTTGTGTGCGTGTGTATTTGTGTCCGCATCCTGTCATGGCAGTTGGTTTTGTTGCATTCCAAAGAGATACCTCTTTTTTCACTGGCCTTTATCCTTGTCAACCACTATACCTCTCTCTTCCCACCTCCCCACTGCAAGTAATCAGTCCTGTGATGTCACCAAGCTCAGACGTGGAATCAGTAAGTGTAATTGTATGTGTTCTGTGGCACATACCCCAACTGTATAGCACTGTACTTGTTAACTTTACATAGGCAAGACGTGTATGCACGATACTGGCAAGTGTGTGCGTGTTTGTGTGTGTGACTACCCTGTAGCCAGGCATACACATGTGTAATGTCATTTAGCATACCATGGTAGCCGGTGTCTACAAAGTATTACATAGTTAGAAATGGTAAAGAATACACAGTCAAAAACGACTACATTTGGGTATGTTATTTTCCTGTGCCACTGTCGAGCAGTGACAGAGAAGTGGCCGCTGGGGTGTAGGTCCATACCCATCATTCCCCCACCCTAACTCAACAATCCTCAGGGTAGATTACATTAGCCATCATTCCCCACCCCAAACTCCACATACACAACAACCATCCCTTCTCTGGTGAACTACTTATGATTTAAATGTTATAACACAAGAGATGCCTCTGTTTTGTATACACGTCAGTTCCTTTGGAACCCTTCTGTGGCTATGGCTGTGTCTGTGTATATGCATATATGTATATATATATATATATATATATATATATATATATATATATATATATATATATATGTGTGTGTGTGTGTGTCTGTGTGTACACATCCCGTAGGTGCATATATATATATATATATATATATATATATATATATATATATATATATATATATATATGTATATATATCTATGTGTGTGTGTAGGTATGACAGTTGTACAGATGTACACTTTTCTTTGCTGTTTCACAGAGAACAGTACATCTGGCAAATGGCCTGGTGAACAAAGTATGCAACCCTAATATTACCCAGAATACGTCCTGAACCCATGTGTCATACACAAACACACTTGCCTAGAATATCCCGCTATGTTGCTAGTACCCTGCACATTGATGATAGATAGTAGGCATGGTGTGATTGCAGTGGGCTGTAGAGGGCATGGCACCCTGCACAGCAGTACAATAGGCACATAATTGCAGACAATGTGCCTTCACTATGTTCCCCACTGGATGCCTGCAACATATGTGGTGCCATCAAATGTGATCCACAGAAGCCATACAATGCCTTACACATGTGCCCTGTATGGACCGATGCCACTGACACCAGGGAATACCTGTATCATACTATTAATGCAGGTGCAGGGTCATCCTGCTAACTAGAAGCAGGTTCTGCCACACCAGGCCAGTATTGGCATATCAGAGGATAACTGTCTGTGTACACAACATGTGCCAGTGAAACTAGGTACACCTGTACCATGTCACTGTACATTATTGTGGGACATGCACATTTCAGGCAATGTCCATGTCAAACACAGACATGGCATGCATTGCAAGCTATGGCCATACACAATGGTAACCAGGATGTCAGGGCAGTTCATACAATACCCATCTGTGTGGGACATTGCAGACACTACACCCCTGTACCACACTACACACCATTGTCAGGTGGCATGATGCCAAGGATTACCCCTCACCCAGCCTTGTACAGCCATCTTGCACAGCCAACCACTACACAACCATGAAGCAATGCACAAATGTATGTCAGTACTGGCACCTTGTTTCTACATGTGGGGTATGATGCTCCCAACCACAGTCACTCCCAGCATAACTCCCATTGGCATACTGACAGAAGTCAACAAGTTCACATGCCCTAGCGCAAAGAACCTCCGGATATCCCCTGTGGTGCATGTAGTACCTGTGCATTACTGCAGTGTGGCAAACTAAGTGGTTTGGGAGTGTATTTGTGGGCCTGGCAAAGAGTGTCAATGTGAGTCCATTAGAGAGTGTGGCTGTGTTGACAATGACATCCGTTCATGTGGACAGCCATGTGTGCTACACCTAATGTCTGTCTACTATATCTCTGTTACAGATGTTGCACACCAACACACATATATGTTCTTACAGCACACCAACATGTCAGCTTTGTGGCACATGAAGTAACTGCATACACTTGTAATAGTAATGACTAGTCAGTCAGGGGTTTGAACCCCTGTACTGGTAGGTGTGTGACAGACGATGCTTAGGTTTTTGTCTCCAAGCCCTTCTCTGATGTATTTTGCCTCTGTCTGTCCCTCCCACACACTCTCTGGTGGATGTGGAGGTGTACACCTGCTCAGTAGCAGCTTGTGTATTGTAAGTGATGGTCATGTTCGGGGATGGCCTCTGCACCTATTGCAGTCCTCCTCTAGCGAATGCATGTAGAACAGCTGTGATGTTGTTCCCATAGCCATTCGCATGAAAAACACAGTACATTATCTAGGAACATCATGTTGGTGTTTGCCCATGACAGTCGCTATGAGTGGTACCTGGATCTGGTGTTTGGTAAACGGCATCACAAATGATATCTGGATGTTCCTCAAACAACATACACAGTGGGAAATAGCCTAAAGACAGGAGGGTGATGTGCCAGACATGACTACAGCATGTAAGTGTAGCTATGCTTCATTGAGACAACTGCCTGTTTAACAAGGTGTGTGTGGTAAGGGCTATTCTGTATGTTTTAAAACTGATGTGACAGTGCTCTGTTTGTGAGGGGCCCCCATTTGTGGGGCCATCCGTGGACTGGTCAGTGTGTGGAACCATTTGTTTCCTGTGTTTCTTACTGAACACACATCTGTGAACAGCAGGAGCATAGTGTGAGGATTGCAGCCAGTACATGGTGATAGTGATGAGTTACTGCCATCGCATCCCTGACTGGACATATGTCACATGAAACAGTGGTATGAAAGACATTGTCTGGGGTTCTCAGTGACATGCCAATAATGGGCCACTATTCATAGCTGCAGTCACAAGTCTTCTACACATTGTACAGATGTCATGTGTATATATGCATGTGTTGTGCTCTCTCTGCAAATGTATGCCATCTGTTGTGCTGGGTTGATGGTCATATCTATGCATGCTGTTGTAAGTAATCCTGAATGCTGTTGACTATTACTAAGCCATATCTGTGTTTAAACTGCAACACCATAGGCTGTATGGGTTTGGAGGTCCTGGTAGAACCACCAGTCCAATTCAGCTGACCATGGCACCGGGCACCAGCACATCTGGGACCCAGCCTTTGACCTCCACCTCTGTTGGCTCTGCACCGCCTTCTGGTGGTACTGCCACTGAGGATGGGGCTTGTCTCCCCTGGGAACAGGTTCAGACAGGGACATGTCCGCTATCGTACAGTCCCAGACGTGGTGCATAGGGGGCTCAATAAGGGGTTTTGAGGCCAGATACGGAAGCTCAAGGGCAGAGTGTCACATTTACAGGGTGAGGCTGCCCCTCCTAGACAGCCCCCAGCACTGCTACCTTTGCAGCTGCTGCGGTGCACTGGTGGCTGCCCATGGCTGTGGACCTCTGTCCCAGTGTTTCCATCTGGGGGCTCATGGGCTTGTGAATGCCGAACACCCCTCCCCATCCGAGGTGTATCCCCCCCACATGTGTCATATACCGACCCTGTATGCTGTCTTGTCTGTCATCCTACCCTACCTATCTCTCCTTCCCCCACATCCCAGTCTCACCCTATGGAAACAAAAGGCCAATCAGTTCCTAGAACAACATTTGCCCCATAAATAGCTGTCTATTTCACACACATGTCCACTGGACACATGTAACCCTTGTAATAAGCATTACAACATACTCCAGTTGTCCTCACCCCTGTCTCTCAGGTGCATGATCCTAGTATGCACATGACTCCTAAATGTTCCAGGTGCACGTGATGCGGATGACCCCATTGTACACACAACACTACCAGTTCCTCTATGGTTACCCCATGTACCTTTAACATGATGATGATGTTGTCCACAGCACCTTGCAAGAGTGCTGTTCTCACATAATGATTGGACAGGAACTGTTGTGTTAATGTAAATAGCATGCACAGAGTGATGAATATGGCCAATGTACAAATGTTTGTGTGCATGACTGACACATGTCTGTCTGAGGGAGTCTTGATATTACATAGGACAACACCACTACATAATACAGGCATTGCTGGTGTTTCCCTTTTCATTCCTTTGTAATGCTTTGTTGTCACATGGGATGTTCCTGATATATCTATATATATGTATGCATCTATATGCTGGACATAAACACTCACACATACATCTACATGATGGAATACATTTCCTATACTGTTGAATGACTGTGCTGGATGATATGTTTGTGATAAGGTCAGATGTCTGTATATCTGCCATGGCTTAGTGGTACATCACAATAACAGTGTGTGCAGGGTCCTGGTTTCGCGCCTTGCAGAGGCCGTTTATTTTGTTGCTGGGCAGAACAAGGCCATTGGATACTGTGTGATTAAGGTACATTAAAGCAGTTGTGTGCTGGTGTGCGTGGGTTTGCACGGTGCTAAGCAATGCTAACCTCTGGTTACAGTTTCTTACACTCAGTTAGCCTTTACATTGCTTTACCAGTGTAATACTCTTATACTGGTGGAAAAACAAGCTTACACCCGCTTGCTCCCACACTTGCAAATGCACTGCATTTGGTGTTTGCATCTGCCATTCACACCCCTGGGTGGGAGTGAGGACTATGATATTACCTTGTGATGCCTATTACATCGGATTACATGCCTCCAGTATCGGGAATGGCTGCCCATTAGGCAACAGCATGCCGTTCGACTGTACGGAATCCGCGGCCTGTCCAGAGTTTGATTTATATTATTGGTGTGCTCCTCTTACAATCTGCACCCATCTGGCTAATACATGGGAACTGACACTCTTCAATATGAACAAGTAATTGGGTTTTGGAACCCACATCCTTCAGCCAAATCATGCTACTGCATACCTAATATTCTATCATCTTTCTAAGGCTGTCAGTGGAATATGTGCTTTCTGTCCCTATCAGACCTCTCATACGATTGGGAAAATATACAAACTGAATCAGGGACATGTCATAACAACATAACGGACACATTTAAAGTATTGGTGCTATTAACCTAACATATTGACAGACTCAGAGGATATGAATTCATACACATTTTCTGAGGTAAGTGATGTTTATAACTCTTAATTGTTGTTATTCATTATGTGTAATTCACCTTTCCTCCAATTGTCACTAGTTTTAGGAGGGATTAAGTGGGGCAGAGTTAGAAACCGAGTCGAAATTTGGGACGTCCCTGGAAATCGGGGACATTTCAGAGGTTTGGTCCCTGTTTGTTCCCCCAGTGGTTTATGTCCTGTCCAGTGGATGTGCTCTTAGGGGTTGAGAGGTATGGGCATTAGCTAAGCCCATTTCAGAATATTACTTACATCCCCGAGGCAGTCCTAATATGACATTGCCACCCAACACCTGCATGCCTGGGCCCATAATTGCATACCCATAGTTCCCCCACCTGCCACTCCTCTACAGTACTCATCCTTACTGTGGGTGCAGGTGGGGTATAAACACACCACTACACACTGCCCACTCTCCCCATGTCAGGACACATGTCATACATTGTGTCGACCCATGTACATCTACAGGCTGGTTTGATAAGTCATTACCGGGACTGCCTCCGATCATTAATTTTTGGTGTCCCACAAGGGACATCGATGTCTATGTTTCAAGATTAGACCTGGCAGGTCTCTAACACTGGTAGTATCCTGCCAATGGTCTGGGAAGCAGTGGTGTGTTTACCTTTATTGTGTGTCTGTATGTCTCACCAGCCTAGCTGGGGTGGGGGGGGTAGATGCTACATGTTGCATGTTTGTTTATTGGACCCCTCACCCCTATATGCACGGCCTGTGAACATATGTTACTCGTAACTGCTGTATCATATCCTTGCTATATACATGTGTATATTTACAGTCACACACACATATATATATATATATATATATATATATATATATATATATATATATATATATATATATTTACATTGCTATATACAGATATATCTGTATATGTATGCATAAATGCATATTTATATTTTGCTGTCTATAGAGATATATATCTCACAACATATGGGTCTATGGGTGTCTGCATATGTATATATTTATATGTGGGTATGTATCTGTATTCTGTCTCTGTATGTATACATTTGTACTACAGAGAGGGAGAGGCTTATCTCTATGTCGCTATGGGTAGATATAGTCACACATACCTCTACATATATACGTCTACATCTGGTTATTCCATTCCTTGCCATATAGATTACACTTTGCTGCAGTGAGACTCGTAGTGGGAGTGGCTGCTCGTTGGGTGACGCCTCTGCCCAAAGAACACACTCGCTTACATCCCTAGGGCTGTCCATATAGGCCTACATCAGCCAACACCTGCATACCTAGACCCATAAGTAGCTACCCATAGTTCCCCCACCCACATCTCCTCAACAGCACCCATCCTTACTCTGGGTACTGGTCTGTTCTGGACACACCACTACACGCTGCCCACTCTCCACTTCATGGGACCCATTTCATACAATTGTCCTGGCCTATGGGTCATCAGGGTTTCCCACCCTTGTATTCTGAGTATGTATACAACGCAGCCAGAATGGCCGGTCTATCACTTTCTTTTGGTCTTGGCAATTTTTGGGGTGTCCCGCAAGGGACGCTCCAGTCTGTGTTCCAAGATTAGAATTCACGGGTGCACTGTGTACCCCCCCGGTTGTATCCTGCCTGTGGTCTGGGGAGCAGTGGACTCTTTACATTGTTTGTGTGTATGTTTCCCGTGTCCGGCTGGGGGGGGGTGGAAGGTCATGTTTCTTGCTTGGGTTCCTCAGTTCCATTGGCATAACCTGTGAACATATGTCATTCGGTTATACAGCGGACAGATGTGTCGCATGTTTTCATACGGATTTACCGATGGTGGTATGGTGGTATGTGAGATGGTGGGATGCGGGGAATGTCTGTTAGTTTAGGGTTGCATTTGCATATATACCCATATACCCATGGCTCCTGGTTTCCCAAATACACACCCCAACGCCTCCCTAACACTGCTGTCATCCATTCTCCAGTCGGATTTGCGGTGTATCCACACCACTACACATTGGCCTCTCCCTACTCCTATAGACCCATCCCATCAGTTGACTCACTCCACGTATCCTCAGAGCTCCCAAACGTTTAGTCCACAAACATTGCTGACGTGAGCGACCAAAATAATTCTATTCACAACTTTTGGGTTGTCCCACATGGGACACACACGTGTTTATGTCAAGATTAGACTCTATACTTCATTACATCCTTACTCCCATTAACATGAAACTACAATTAATTAATATGTATGACTATGTGGTAACGCACACGGTACACATGAGAGCCTAATTATGTACACGTTCGGCGTATTTCTTTTACAAATAGACCGGTTTAGCAATTGGCGATGCCATAGCAGGCAGATCACAGGAATGATTCCATGTGTGGGGAAGTCCTCACATTTGATTATTGTCAGCACAGCACTGACTTCGGACATTGTACACACTTCTGCATTTTAGCAATTTTGTCCCATCCCTCTTCCGCACAACCTATTATTCTATCTACTGTTGAGGTTTGTAAGGGCACATTCATGTTATTTATGTCTGCAAATGGAATGAATGTGTTACAGAGAATGTACTTCTACATATTGATGTCTGCATGTGTGTATGCATATATACCTATAACGAACTCACTGACCTCCACGGGGTGGTCTAATTAGAACCAGCCCATCCAACCCTGGCAAGCCTGGCTCCATAATTTCATACCCATAGTTCCTCCACCCCACCCGTGTTCAAAATACATGCATACCTTCCATTGTCCACTTGTTATCGCAGCCATGACACACCTCCACACATTGCCCTCTCCCATGCATTAGGGGCCCTACAGGTATGTTGTCCCAACCCATGTATTCTCAGGCTCTCCCACCATTTAGTCCTTGAACATACCTGCCCTTGCTTGTGTAATGGTTGGAAGGCCAAATGGTCTATCTTTTTTTGGGTAGTCCCACCACGGACTACCCTCTGTGTGTAAAGTAGACATAGCAAATCAACAATGTTACTCCCACTCACAAAACAGATAGTGTTCAGCAAAACGGGATCCTTAGACAAAGTATATGAACACAATTCCCATAAAAACATCCGCAGGATCTCTCAATGGCTTAGAAAATAACACTAAATGTCTATAAACGTAAAAACTGGAACAAATTTATTGGTAAGCGCTTTCATGATGTAGGCACGTCACTTCATCAGACCTATAACTGACACAACATAACTATGCTTATATTACTAAGTTAATTCAAAACAACCAATTCTAGTGCACACCAGTAATTTACCTCTCATTTTCTTAAAAGGTTACACTTAATAAATAAGGCATCTCCCTAGTACTAGCATGCATATGTAGCAAGAGAAGTTCTTAAAACCAATACATTCTCAAAGATTAACAATAATAATATAAAAATCAGCATGATAAAAATACATTTATGCACAATACATAAAAAACATGCATATAAAAAACATGTCTAAAATATATGTATATAAAAATATATATATATATATATATATATATATATATATATATATATATATATATATATATATATATATATATATATATAAAAGAAAAAGAAAAACGTGTAGGAGATGTATATAGAATGGAACATACTTCCTTTAAATAGAAGACTTAACACTTTCTTGCTAAGGGTCTAGATTTTAATAGGGGGTTAAGGGGTACCATATCATTCAAGCCCCTCCCTTTGTCTGCTCTCAACCTCACTATCCATCTACTCTCTGTAGTTTCTGTTAAATTTACAATGTCCCCTCCTCGTTCATTTTCGTAGACCATTTCAATTGCCATAAATTTGAAAGCGTGTGTAATATCAGTTTTATTTACGTTTCGCTAATGCATTAGTACTATCTGAATTTCTGATTTTTAACAAATGCTCCCTGATCCTGTACCTAAACTTCCTGTTGGTTTTACCAATGTAAAAGGAAGAACATAAGTTACATATAGCCAGATAAACAATATTTGTGCTTTTACAGCCCGCTTTGACATTAAACTCAAACTCATTTTTAAGGTCAGGGTGTATAAACTTATTGCTTGTGTCAATGCATTTACATTGATTGCAATAATGACAGGGAATAGTACCTTTCATGCCATCCTGTATTCCTATCTCCCTTCTATTCCTCAGATAACAATGTTCCAATACAAGTAATTCAGAGTCAAAAACTGCATCTTCAGTTGTAAGTCTAGATACCCGTAGTGTTTGCCCCTTCACTACATTTGTGAAAATGTGTCGGGGGTGCATGCTACTCCTGTGCAGGAGATGGTTCCTATGACACTCTTTCCTGTTTTTCCTGGTGGATAGTTTCCCATCTCCATCCCAATACACACAGATATCAAGGAAATTCATCTCACTGTCAGAAAAATGAACTTCAAACTCTAGAAAGTTTGTGGTAGCATTAATGAAATCACAAAAACCCTTTAGCTCAGCTGTGTTGCCCTTCCACAGCAGGAACAGGTCATCCACAAAACGTTTGTAGAAAATTACCTGTCCCCACCTGTTCAATGACAGCACATGCTGATTCTCCCAACTGGCCATCACTAAATTGGCATAGCTGTTGGCACTCGAAGTGCCCATAGCTACACCCTCTTTCTGCAGATATATACATCATAGCATTATTTTCTAATATAAGCGTCATCAGTTGGCATATTAAATCAATCTGCCTGCCATCATAGGTCTTGTCAATGTTCAAATATTCACTAACATGTCTACCCCATGTTCATTCGGGATGCAAGTAAAGAAGGAGCATACATCAAATGTAACTAACAGCATTGTATCTCTGCTTAAGTGCTCATTCATATTAAAGTCAAACAAGTCTTGTAAAAATTGTTTGGAATCTTTAAGTATATTCCTATTCTTATCAACTACTGGCCTCTATTTGCTCTCTACATATATAGATATCGGCTCGGGTACCCAATTCTTGCTGGAAACAATGTGCCTCAAGGGAGGTGTAATTGGATTCTTATGGACTTTAGGTAGTCCATTTATAACTGGTGTTAAAGGTGTCACAATTTTAATAGTTATGCAAGTCGAGTTTATTGTGTGATCTAATAACATGTCATACAAAATATGCTCAACATTTGCTATCAGTTTCCTAAGTTCAAATGGACTAATCAGTTTATATACTTTACTATCATTTAGCATCTCAAACATGGTCTTATTATAGTAATCACTGTCCATAATTACTATCGGACCTCCTTTATCCGCAGGCTTTATTATAATGTCCATATCCATTTGTAACGTCCTCAAAGCTTCATTTTCCTGCTTACTCATATTGAAGAAGTTACTTTTTCTACTACCACTCAATTTATTAAACAGTTCCATCTCATATAACTGTGAAAAAACATCTATCGCCGTGTTATTAGGTGGCATAAATCTGCTAGGTTTCTTATGCTTTAAATCAATACAGTCTGTATCATTGGTGAACATTAATTTTAGCAGGACATTCCTATTAAACATTTTTAAATTGAAAATAGTTTCTGTTACCTCAGTTTTTCTTGAAGGTATAAATGAAAGTCCTCTATTCAGTAGACTTCGTTGTGCTTCATTTAAAGTTCTTGAGGAGATATTCCATATAAGGTCCTCCTTTAAACATTCTCTTGTCGACAAAACTGACTGGGTTTCCATTTCTCTTAGTTCTTGTAATGGTTCAGTTCCTTCCGATGACATATTGGAAAAACATCGGATCAATGAATCACAATCTGCTCCGTCCAGCATAACCAAAGAATTCTTGCAAGTTACATCTTCCTCTGGCCCCTCTGATTTATCTTGCCCAGATAGTCCTGTGAATACCTCTGTCTCACTCGATTCTTGCTGGTTTCTCTCAGTTCTCTGTTTGATAATTGCTGTTCCAAACGTATGGGTAAAACTTGAAAAACTTGTGTCTCCCAGGTCTCTAATGGCACCGCTGCCATAGATGCACTTGCCCCCATAAACGAGTTGGATATTTAATTGCTCACATTCTCATTCCTTCTCTCAAGGGATATTTTCTTGCTTGAATTGCGAACGCCATATACTGTGTCATCCGTTGTCGTCAGGGGTGATGCGTTCGCTTTTCATTTAGCACCAAGCCGCTCCTCTGTATGTGCATCATCAAAAACATCTGAAATTGGTGTTGGTGTATCTTTTTCTTGAGGCTGTGTTCTTAAGGTGGTCTGAGAGTTTTCATAATCAGCTGTGTGGTTTCTCAGCCACACAAACACATGGCCCACCTTAAAATTGGCAATGTCTCTTTGTAGTTTACCGAGTTTCTGTCTCAATAGTCTGTTTTCATAGATATGTACTGAATCAAGTACATTTTTTAATTTCTCTTCAACTAATGTACATGAATATGTACAAAGTAGCTTGTCCCTTTGAGAAACAACATGTTGCATGATCTGGTCTTCATCTTTATCACCAAATTCCAGAAGTAAGCGAATATAATTAAAGCTTACTTCCAGATTCAATTGCTGCCATCTTAACAGTAATTCTGGCAGTTGTTCACCATAAGTAGGCATTTTCACACTTCTTAGGCCCCTGGGGATTATCTTGTTTTTAAGGCAATGTTACTCCCACTGGTAATATCTTGCCTATGGTGTGAGTAGTAGTGCTTTGCTCACTCCTGCCCAGCTGGATATGACATACGCTGACAACGCTGTATAATACTGGGGTTGCTGTTGATTCCCTTCTCATTCCTTTTGTATGCTTTATTGTTACATCGTTCTTTCTTCATAAATATATATATATATATATATATATATATATATATATATATATATATATATATATATATGGGTCTACCTGATGACACCGACACACCAAAACACCGTCAATGAAATAACCGACACGACAAAACGGAAAGTTCAAAAACACGAAACTTCACATGCCCGACAAACCACAATCCTGACAATCAACAAAACAAATAACTTTCCCAAAAAACACACACACAACACAAGCACACCAAAAACTTTACAAACCTATACTACCTTACATACACAACTATATATGCACTAACCTTAACCCAAACCCTAACCCTAAGGTCTGTCACTATCACACACTTACCTTACCCGCACCCTAACCCTAACCCACTTAATCCGCCCCTAACCCTTAAGTCTGTCACAATCGCACACTTACCTTACCTGCACCCTAACCCTAACTCACTTAATCCACCCCTAACCCTTAAGTCCGTCACTATCGCACACTTACCTTACCCGCACCCTAACCCTAACTCACTTAACCACCCCTAAATCTAATGTCCGTAACTATCGCACACTTACCTCACCCGCACCCTACCCTAACGTCCGTCACTATCACACACTTATCTTACCCACACCCTGACCCTAACGTCCATCCCTATCGCACACTTACCTTAACATGCCG